>NC_056736.1:718076960-718177074 GCF_019279795.1 Protopterus annectens | reverse complement strand
TTAAAATTTATAGCTATACATCTATAGCTATACATCTATAGCTATACATCTATAGCTATACATCTATAGCTATACATCTATAGCTATACATCTATAGCTATACATCTATAGCTATACATCTATAGCTATACATCTATAGTTATACATCTATAGCTATACATCTATATTATACATCTATAGCTATACATCTATAGCTATACATCTATAGCTATACATCTATAGCTATACATCTCCATATCTATATATATCTATATCTATCTATATCCATCTATATATCTATATCCATCTATATCTATCTATATCTATATATATATATATATATACACACACACACATATATTTATATATATATATATATATATATATATATATATATATATATACATATACATATAGTGCAGTGGTGCAACAGTTACTTCATAATTACTGTTGTACAGTTCATTTCAACTAAACAAAGGAGGTCAGTCATGAAGGGAATAAAAAGAATGCAGTCCTCCACTATTACTTTTAATTTATCATACACATCACCTGCATTCTTAAGTGCATGTTTTCTCTCAGCAGAGTATAGCTCGTTTACAGGTCACACCCTTAAGAAGGAAGAAAGGCCCAGTTATTGATTAGTCCTATTGATCGCTTCAGTGAAGGCGAGTACATCAATGGATCAGAGATGGAAAGTAATACATTAGCAAGTGCAACCCACTAGAGAGAGATGGTAACACCAGTTCAGAGAGAAATCCTGCCATCCCACATTAACTGAACAAGATTTTTTTTTGGGGGGGGGGGGGGGATTTAAAAAATATTTCATGACTACCTGCTTATCAGGAGACTGGTCGAAATCCTAAAAGTTACTGAAATTTGGATCAATTTCAAATTACAATTTGTTTTGAAGGAGTGGTTTCTGCAACTCTCCAAGGCTTTGCTGGAGACTTAAATGCCTAGAAGTAGAGGGCAAAATAAATAAATAAATAAAAACACAGCTAAAGTTAAAATAAAAACATACTACAGTTTTAGTGCTGCTTTGTCATACTCTAATTACACTGGGAATGTTGCAGCCTTTATTGTTTTGTGGTGGATTTGAGGTTTGAGTACACACATGCTGAAATCTACAGAAACCAGTTCAGAAACTCTGACTGTACATTTTTGTTGTCTGCACATCCAGCACTTTGCTCAGTATCTCTGATGTGTTACTGACTGAGCACTCTGTTCCCTCAGTATCCCCAGGACAATAACAGAATGTCACTATAATTACTAATGTGACAAGTGCAGTTTCACATGTGGGAAACAGACCCTTGAGAAATGCAGGCAAGAATGTCAGTATGTATGCTCATTAAAGATTTTTAAAACGTTTTAGATCGGAAATTATTTCATAGCTGAAATAAAAACACTTTCCACTGAATAGTTGGCTACCTGAAACGGTACAGTATTTTCTTGTTTACTTGCCCAATTATTAAACAGACAGATTACCTGAATCACTTGCAATGGCTACCCAGGACAAAAACAGTGCGGGTCAAATACCAAAATTTTAACTGCCTGGCCCAGAATGCTACCCAGAATAGTCATGCAGTGCCACATTTTGTAATATAGGGCTCTGGGAGTTCCTCCAGGTCTGCAAGCTAGTGAGGACTGGCACAGCCCTACAACCAATTCCAAAACGGGAATCAGGCTCAACGTGCAACACACAGGATTTGATTATTGGTGATAAATGCCAATGTGCTAACCCAATCTTAAGTGAAGTGTGTGTGCCACTGAGGTGTTGTTGTAGCTCCACCTATAGGATGCAAATGGTACAGCTGGCAGTACAATGTAGTAAACATAACAGCAGTTCCAGTTTTCACATACAGGCGGAGCGGTTTTAAGGTAAAAGAGAAATAACAGGGGAGCAGGGGCCAAGGACTACATGATTGCAAAGTACTGAGCCTTATATGCTGTCATCATTTTATAGCAGAGATGAGTCAAATCTCTATGCTCACACAACAGTGGAAGAGCTCCATCAGAGACCCACTGCCTACCTTCCCTTTGGTTCAGAAGGCATGCAAGGACTGCCTCCTCACCTGTCATTTATACATATTCATATCAGAGATACAGGTGAAACTGTGACAAGGGACAGCCCCAGGTGAAGTTGGGGGATGGGGTGCTTGGCAAACTAACCGCCAGATTGCAGGACTAGGTAAGGCTATTTGTTAACACAGAATGTTACAAAATCTCAATCAGCAGCTATTTACATAGTGGGGAAGGTACACAACTGAGACACTGGCACATGTAGTCAGGCACTGCAGAAAGAATCCCACTCAAGTGCATTGAGAATTTAATATCAGGGTAGAGTTGGATGGAGAAGGTCCTTCTCTGTTACCCACATACCTTTTGGAATCTCAAGACCCATGTCCCATTTCCATCAACAAATGATGACACAGATACTGCCAGCAAAGAGAGTACCTGGGGCTTCTAATCTGCTAGTTATTTTATCTAGCTGTGAAGCCAGAATTTTGCAAATTATTTTTATTTATTTAACATTTGTTTACTGGGAAAGTCCGACTTGGAATGAAGCCAATTTTCAGCGGAGGCCTGGGGAGAAACACTCCAGATGCATGTCTTTGAAACGTGGGAGGAAACCGGACACCGGAGGAAACCCACACAAGTGCAGGGAGGACATGCAGACTCCGCACAGAAGGCACTCCAGACGAGAATTGAACTGCAGAACCTCTTGCTGTGAGGTGACAAAGTTAACGCTACACCACTGCGCTGTCCAAAATGTGCATCAACTTCCAGAATGCAACCTTTCCCACCTCTCAAAACAAGTTTTGTTTCTTCCAAACACAGTGCATTTTTTTGAACAGTGTGATTTTTCAATACTAAGAGGGGGGAAAAACATTTTAGGAACATAGGAACCATGCTTAGCCATAAACATCTTAAGTAGACACACAAGTTCTTGCCACCCTTTATCCAGCATTTATTAGTGCTCAACTCCCAAATCATGCAGATCCAAACATAACCCTTATGAAATTTTTGCCTACCCATCCAATCACCAAGACTAGCCTTAAAGGTAAAGGTAGACAAACGATTTTATTGTTTGACCTGTAGTAGCAATTTTTTCCACAGGCTGAGAATAAAGTTGTTAGGAACCTATTCCCCCGGTGAGTCTCGTTTATTCTTTGGTATAGAGTTTGGTCCCTAGTGCACATGTTCATACAGTCACTGGTTTTGCAAAGAAATAGGGTGTCATATAGGACTGACTTTTTCATGGCTCGAAAAGCAACCCACCGAACGCAAAATCAGCTTCAAAAAGGTGAGAGAAAAAAAAAAAAAAAGAAAAAAAACTGACTGGGAAAAGTACTGCAGCTTTTCAGCAAAAAGAAGTGAAAGCTCCAGCTTTAGTGCAACACATGCCTTCCAGTAACCTACAGGAAAGTATAAGACATCTGCACAAAGACCTGGTTAAAATAAACACTGATGGAGTATATCAACTCGAACATAAGACTGGAAAAAAAACAAAAGAAGCTTTAAACAGATACTCAGATGAGGTGATAAAACTGCAAAATTTAGAGGTCAAAAAGAAGAAAAGGCTGGCTGAACACAAGACTTCACAAGAAGAGAGGTTTTGAAAAAACGGAATTAGAGGACAGATCGCGTACAGAAAACCTGGGATTTTCTTCTGTACCAGAGAAGCTGGAAGGAACAGATTAATTTTATGAAAGCACGGACAATCAGCTGGATTGGTATTCTACAACAGCTGTTAACTGAAAGGGTACATCATGTGTATGCTCCAAACCTGGCTATGAGAAAGCAACCTAGACCTTTAATAAAGATGCAATCCTACCAGCAATGGTCAAAACTGTGGCAGAAGGACAAGTACTAAAAGTGGGAGACAGAAGAGGGTTTGTGGAGAATAAATTAAATTGCTCATTGTACACCAGGCAGAAGAGGAATACATTTATACTGCTATTCAGGGAATGCAGAAAAGCAGGCATGAGCTTCAAACTGCTGTACCAACTATCTTCAAAGTATTCTTCCTTGGAGGGATAAAATCATTTTTGATGAAGTA
The DNA here is from genome assembly GCF_019279795.1 of Protopterus annectens. Lineage (NCBI taxonomy): Eukaryota > Metazoa > Chordata > Ceratodontiformes > Protopteridae > Protopterus > Protopterus annectens. Next base: position 718,173,035 of record NC_056736.1, on the reverse strand, counting down.
CATCCTAAGGAAGAAATACAAAAGTTTGTCCAACGAAAAGTACACTGTGAAACAGAAGGAGATTCTGCTTCTTGTTTTTCTGATTAAAGACCACAAAGACTATGACAGTGAAACTTTTTCCAATATATCAACAGAAAATACTTGAGAGAAAGAAAAAAAGCACAAGAGTCAACTAGAAGAACAGAGAATACGTTGGAAATGAAGCAGGATTTGGGAGCGGGAGATGAACAGGAATAAAACCATTAACTTGGAAATTGACAAACGTGGGATTATAAAGCAATTTATGAAAAATGACAATAGGAAAATCTAGAAATATTGGACTTTTTGGACTTTGTTAAACTTGTAGGGCACTCAAGAATATGCCTTACGTAATGTTATTTTTCAAAAAAATACTTAATAGAGGGGATGAGGAGGGAGAAAGTGAACTGTAAATAAAACAAAATCTTTTAATGGTACTATATTTATAGCGCATGATTTTTTTGCATGCTATAAAGTATTCTCAGTTACTTTTGTCTGTAATGTCTGTAATGGGGCTCCTGTTTGATTTTCTCTCCTTCTCCCTGTTCAGTTTTAAGAAATGCAGGCATTGCAATGTAAAAAAAAAAAACGTCTGGTTAAAAAAGCAAAAAAAGAAAAGTTAGTGTGCTTTAACAAGTTAAGAGAAAAATAAATGAAAAAAATTGATAATTTTGTGTTGCTGTTAAGTTAATAAGTTTTAAGGGGTATTGAGGGTGTTTTTTATTTTTTTTGAGGGCCGTCAATAAAACAAAGTTTTGTAAGAGGTGACATATGTTCAAATGGATGACAAGAAGCAACTGTAGGAAGATCAACCTGCCAAACAGTGTATGCACATAACACAACAGCTGGAACTAGGCATTTAACAAAGCTGATGTACATAAAAGGTGGAAATAACGCAATACAATAATGCTTTATGTAATGTCTTTAAAAGTTAATGGTCTCCAGAAATACAAAGAGTACTGAACTACATTTAAAATGCAAATAATTATGCTAAGGAAACACTTGGAAATAACTGAACATGTATATTTGATGAAGAGAAGTTTTCAGGATGGTTATTCAGTGGAACACCTGGGACAAAGGAAGAGAGGAGTACTTGTACTAATTGCAACAGAAACTCCCTTAGTGATGGAGGATAAAAAAGATAATAATGATAGATTTGTAGTACTAAGGGGCTACTGGCAAGGGAGGAGGATTACACTGGCATGTATTTATATTCTACCTAAAACTGCTACAGCTGAGCTTAAGAACATTCTGGAAGAAATAATTAGCTTTCAGTAAAGAACATTACTTGCAGGCAGGGACTGGAATTTGATTTGCAACAGTGAACATGTGTCTGAGGGGCCCAGAAGGGAAAATATAAAAATGGAAGGTAGATTTTTTTGAAGAAATTTATGAAAAAATTTGGCATGCAAGAAGAGAATTCAGTACTAGGAGTTCAGAATGAAATGTACATATTTATTCCCCAAGATACAAAAACTGGGCTAGGCTAGACAGTATCTACATTTCACAGGAACATGTGCATTTAATTGAAGGTCTTGATATATACCCAATAACTATGTCACATCATGCACCAATAATAACCAAAATAAAACCACAGGGTAAATGAAGTAAAAATGAGACACTGGTGCTTTCCCACCTACCCGTTGAAAAGAGGAATTTAAGGAATTGGGTAGTGGAAATTATTCAGGGGCTATTAGAAAAGTTAGAAATTTCTTCTGAAAATACAAACCGAGTGGTATAAAATTAAAGTGGCGTTTAAAAACAGGGTGGAAATAAAAGAAAGGGAGATATGGTTTAGTAGTAAGAATTACTTAGAGGTAATGACAAATGTTCAAGTATTGTAAAATAGGGGAATCTCACAGAAGAGCAAGTACAGAATGCTAAACGGAAAATAAGGGATTACCTCAGTAATATGCAGGAGTTAAGACAGACTGCTGTTAAACAACTGTTTGATAACTTTAGAGCCCCAACATTTTTAGCACAATGACAACAGAAAGTAGAAAAGGCTGTAGCCAAGCTTAGGGAGCCTATAACAAGGAAGAAAACAAGGGATCCTGTCGAAGTATTAGAAATATTTCGTAAATTCTATGAAAGTGTGTAGAAAGCAAAGAAATATGGAAATCAAGAAAAGGTACAAATGGAAATGTTTATGGAAGAATTAAATATGCCAGGGTTAGAGACAGAGGAGTCTTAATTAACAGGAAAGGGGGAGATGAAATAAAAATGGTGATATATAGCCTATCTACAGGAAAGTCCCAAGGAATAGACTGTAATCCTGTGGAACTCTGGAAGCTAGGACAGAAAAATGGATAAAATTATAAGGTTGATTAGGAGGATATACGAGGGATCGCAGGTGGAAATTAAAGTGGGTGCATTCCTCTCTTTTGTTATTTACATTATATTTAGAACCACTGGCAAAGAAAATAAGGGACTCAGAAATTCAAGGATATAATAGGTACGGTAGTCAAGAAAAGCTATAGACTATTATTTTATACCTGACAAAACCAGAAAAGGACATTACACTGTTATGGAATATTTTGACACAGTTAAATCTGCTCGGGATACAAAATGAATGAAGGCAAAACAAAGCCAATAGTGGTAAATTATATACCCACATATGAATTGGTTCCAGCAATACCCATATTTACGAGGCAGGATAAAATTAAGTATTTGGGAGTATGTATTAAAAATTATTCCAGTGTGGCAGCTAAAATGTTTTAGTCCCTTTAGTCTTTTACATTGGTCAGGCATATTTTTATTAAATCAGAGAAGATGTGGATAGCAATTAAAAAGCTGAAAGACTATCTGGGAGGGGAATATGGCAAGAGTCAAGTGGGATAAAAATGATTCTTCCAACAAGGTGGACTAGGATTACCCAATTTGAAGAGGTATTTAACAGCTACACAATTAAGGCTCACATACATAGCACAAGCAGAAACCTATAACTCATAGTGGAAAGAGAGGATGATGAAACAGTTGGAAGCTCAAGAAACAAGGAGACTGGGATTTTGGATGTAGACCTTTAAGGAGAACAATAACCATGCAGATTATTATATTCATAAAGTGGCAGAAAGTATTTTAAGAACTAAGCCAACACAGGAATGGATAGTGGATATTCTGCCAATAGGGATGGCTGCAATTAGGGATACAGACAATAGGCAAGAGGGGGCTGGAATTTATTGGAGAAAACTGGCAACGAAACCAAGGGATTGGGAGCAAATAACTAGAGAGGGAAAGGTAATAGAATGGGAAGATGCCAAGAATTTACTTGGACTGTAGGTTAGAAATTGTCTTCTCTATAAAAGATTGATAAGAGACTATAGGCAAAAAGAAGAAATGGGATCCTAAACAAAAGAACACTGGAATAGTTTTTAGTAGAATCTAACAGAGGCTGCTATTAAAAAAGGAATAATTAACAGAGCGTAAAAATATTGCATAACTATAAGAATCAAATCAGAGGAGGTTAGAAAGGAGAGAGACTGGTTAAGCAATTCACAAACAATGGGGGGGGGGGCTATACATTTGTCTCACAAATATGGAACAAGAAGATTTAGTATTTTTGCTTGGAAATGGTTTACAAAGATATTTTTATATTCCCAAGTAGACTCCAGAGAGTTTTTCCTCAGGTAGACAGCAAATGTTGAACGTGTGATGGGGAATAGAGGGGCAACTGGGAACATATTTTCTGGAAGTGTGATGAGTTGGCAGAATCTAAAGATTCCCTGCAGACTACTCTATCAGATACTGGGTGAGCAAACTGATGGAACTAGGGAAATAAATTTTTCTGAGCTATGATACAGAATGAGAAGTGCCTACACCTAGTAAAGAATTGCCAAGTCTAATTATGGTGGCTGCCAAAACAGCAATTACTAGAAAATGGAAATCAAAGTCTAAAACAACTATACTAGAAGTACTGAATATAGTAAATATAGTAACAGAAATAAAACAATTGGAACTGGGACCTCTAAAAAAGGGTAGGAGCAAATTACACAGGAAAATGGAAACTGTGGGAAAAATACATACTGGGAGGAATGAGGTTTAAGAGAAGGTAGGACTTAAATGAGACATGTAATCTTTGACTGAAAATGACTGGGTAGATTATAAAGGATGTATAATATTTGCAAGTGGGAGTGTGTCCGTATGGTTTGCGATGTAAAATGCTTGCAACTGGGATTATGCCAATATGGTCAGTTTTCCTTTATATAAAATGTACGACTGCCCATGTCATAAATGATAATTTAATAAAGATGATTTTTTTTTTTTATTTAAAAAGCCTTAGACGGGCTGTGATAAGCACCATATGCCAAGTCTCGGTAACTTTTTTCGGCAAGGACATGCAATTTACAAAGCCAGATTTGGATCTAGATCAGTTAAGCTGCCTATGTCTGCATTAATGAGTTCTGCTACAATACTTTCACATGACTTTGCACATAGGATGACAGTCTATAATTTACTGCCCTTTTCTGCTAAACTACCTCAGGATCTGTCAAACACAACAGTCCACTCTGAGACCACATTCTTGGGACAAGAAAAATGAAAACAGCATCACAGAACAGGGGTAGCATCCAGGTCACAGTTCTGGTGAGCAATGACAAGGGTTACTTCAACATTTTCTAACAGCAAGACTGTTTGCACCGTACGTACAAATTAAGTCTTTAGCAAAGAAGTAATTCATAGCAAATGATGCCAGGTGGCTGGCTCTACAGGTTACTGGGATAAAGCAGCAAGCTAAAAAGGAGCTACATCCTCAGAACCAGACCTCAGTTTCATCATTCATTGGCAGCATCATTATTTATTTATTTTATACTTGTTGACTGGGTTTGTCCGACTGGGCTACAAATGCCCATTTTCAGCGGAGGCCCGAGGAGAAAAGTTCCAACAGAAAATAGAAATTTTACATATTAAATACATATAGAAATACATTCATCAGTACCACAGATTACTGAATTCTAGTGCCACACATTACATTCATCAGTACCACACATTATTGCATTACAGTGGCATACATTAAACTGTGGCAAGTGAAGTACATAGAAATATATTCATCACAGGGATACAATCATAATTACATATTATATACATAACAGTGCAGTAGTTACATAGCTGAAATATTTTACTAGTTATGTTTGTACAGTGATGTACCAAGAGGAGAAGATATAGTAAGTGTGTTTACTGAAGGGAAGGAAGAGAGAAGTAGGTTATAGGGGGGTGTTTACGGGGGATTATAGTGGAACAGCAATAAATTCACCTAACCACATCAGATATTGCAAACAGGCATATGTGCATAGTGGGACTAATTATTTTACTTATTTACATGGCTTGTTTGCAGAAGTGTCCAACTAGGAGCTGTCCAGTTCCAGGACAGTCTTGAAGGAAAGCTCTGCAACAAGACTTTGTTCAAGTCAGTTTACAACAATGATTTAAAGTGAATCCATACAATACTTACATCACCAGAATACTGTTATATACTACATACACAGTGACATAATGAATTTGGTATACAGTGCCTTAACATAAATGTTCATGCATATTTTTTTTTTTTTTTAGTATGTTCATGTAGAACGTGAATATGGGAGAGAGAGGAGCATAATATGCTACATTGTATACGTACCTAATGTGATCTTACACTCCAAGTTAATTAGCCAAGAAGGCCACAGGTACATCACACACAGGTCTGGAGTGCTGACTATCTGATGAAGCATCTGGAATCAATTACAGACCCATGATCTGGAGAAGACAACTAGAGACGGAGTGTGCATCCACCATCAGCTCACCCATCCAGGAAGGGAATGGCAGTCCCTTCCCTAGAACTGCAGACACTTGGAAGAGGACAGGACGTAGGTGAGGCAGTGTGAAGAAATAAGGTACGGGTACCCATCAAGCAGGATACGCTGTAGTCAGGATGGACACGCGCGAGGAGGCTTATGTTATAAAGCTGTAGTCAGGATAGACACGCGCGAGGAGGCTTATGTTATAAGCTGTACTCAGGATAGACACGCAAGGAGGCTTATGTTATAAAGCTGTAGTCAGGATAGACACGCGCGAGGAGGCTTATGTTATATGCTGTACTCAGGATAGACGCGCGCGAGGAGGCTTGTGTTATAAAGCTGTAGTCAGGATAGACACGCGCGAGGAGGCTTGTGTTATAAGCTGTAGTCAGGATAGACACGCGCGAGGAGGCTTATGTTCCACTGGCCTGGAAAATGGTGACATCTGTAGTGTCAAATCGTCATGGGGAACAAGGGTTAGGCTAGCAATAAACCTATAAAAGCTACCTTTATGATGACTAACTCAGATGATAATCAGCAGCTGCACACAGAAATACCAACAAAAATTTATTTTATTTATTTTATTTTATTTTACATTTGTTAACCGGGCTAGTCTAACTGGATAGATTTCCATTTTCAGTAGAGGCCCGGGGAGAAAAGCTCCAGTAGTAGACAAACTGATTATAAAATTTGAAATAAAAGTACAAGTGATGCAAATCATAGTTGATATATAGAAAATGAAAGTAGTTAAGTAAAGATACTAGAAGAAGTGAATACAAAAATGGAGATAAAAGATGACATGTACATTAATATAAAGTTACAAATATTGTGTGCTAAAGTAATTACACAAAAAAGTGAGAAAAGGGTCTGAACCAATAATGAAAATAAGAGTGTTTTGTGATCAACAACAGTACAAAGTCCAGCAGTCTGTTCCATTGTGTTCACCAGTTCATTTCTGCTTCAACAAGTGTGCAAAGTGTTTGCAATATATAGAAAGAGGCGCAAATAAAAGTTAGCTAAACCAGATGGTTAGTCAGGGTTATAAGTTAGTAAAAGCAGGGTTATAAGGTAGAAAAAGCAGAAGGTTAGTCAGGGTTACTGCAGGGGCATAACCAGTGTGTTTTAAGGTGTTTTTTGAGGTTTTGTTTAAAGAGAGGCAAGGAAGTAAGTGATGTAATATAGTTGGGGAGTAGGTTCCAGTTTTTTCCCACTGCATTAGAAAACAGGGAATCACCAGCTGTGTTGTTAGTCTTGGTTATGTTAGCAAGAAGTTTACTAGAAGAGCGTAGGGAGTTTAGATTTTTATAGGGGATTATGAGATTGGATAGTACAGGAGTGCTATTAGGTTGATAAAATATCTTATGGGCAATGGTTAGTTGGGAGATATTCAGATGGTTTTCAAATTCAATCCAGCCTAGCTGCATTAGATTTAAACAGTGGTGAGTTCTAAAGGGATTGCCAAAAAAGTTAACACTGATGGTCATTTCAGTAGGAGAGACTAGCAACGCTTCAGGGGAGGGGCTGTTAGAGCAAGACTGCGGACTGGAAGATCAGAGGAGAGACACATGGCGGAGGCACTAACGGACGGAGTGTGTTGGCTGAAGGAAGACTAGGGGAATAAATGATCCCACATGGGTAAATGGCTACAGCATATACTTCTCATTTAGTGGTATGACTTACAGAAAGGTTGGTGTTCTGAACAACAATGGCAGGGTGCTCCATGCTCCAAAGGATGAACAGGCATAATAGGAGGGAGAGTCACCAAAGTATCTACTTCTACAGGGTTGAGATGGGGGTCTTATCCAGGTATCCAACAGATGCAAGTCAGTGAAGTAATACTGGATGAGATACTAGTCCATAGCAAGATGTTGACACGTGCAGACAGCTGCGTGCAATTCAATGGACAGTCAGAGTCTCTGCAACATGGAAGAAAGCAATAGTCCCAATAAAACTACCTAACTATTCACTGTTCTTAACATTACCATACTGCCATCATCTGCTTCGTATGTTAATTCATGTAATTGGTAAAGTATTGCTCTACTGCACAATTTGTGATGACCTTGCCTCAAGCCACAACTTTAAAAGGATCATACAGGTCAAACCAGTGACCTAGTTAAATTGTGTATTATACAGTATGAATGCCTTCAATAAATAAACACATACTTCACTTTGCTCCAATTTCCTCTGTCCTCCAGCTGCTAGCTAAAAGATCATGCATACTGCTTAGTGCGCACCCCTCATACCTTCCTAAATATGGCAATAAGTTAGGAACTTGTGAATGGCATTCATTAAGAGTTAAAGAACTCTGTAAATTCACTATCAGTACTGCAGGATATAAAATGGTGGACTTGTGGCACATGCACCCACACACCTAGCTGTGACTTATTAAAGACAGTAAACACAAGTTTGGAATCTTGCACTGGTCAGACAGGTAGAAGAATGTGTACACAAACATCAGCACCCTTAGGTAAAGTAACGTGAAAAATGGATGGAGCAGCACAAATGTAGTCTGGTGGTGGAGAGAATATATGTGTGTGTATTAACATTTTGTTGCCGTAGATAGTCTCAGTAAACCAGCTGCCTTTTTTCAGGGCAGACACAAGGTGGTACTCCTACTGACCGAGGGAAATTTGACCAGGGCCCTCATTCTTTTCACTAACACTAGAGGGATTTTTTTTACATCCACCCAAGCAGCTACCATCTCAGACACAGGAAAAGTACAGTTTTGTACCTACCATAAATGTAGATGTTCAAGTGTATACCCTGCTGCAGTCATCACACTTGGGTTATCCTGTCGTCAGGCGGTCACGCAGTCGGCCTGAATTCCAAAGCCTTGGTCCTACGGTTGCAGTCGCTTCTTCCCTGACGTCAGTGCGCCAGGGGTATGCAAGAGGAATCGGATGCCATTTTCTTAGTTTTTCTTGCCCCAGATGTCAAGTGCCCCCCCAAAAGGTGGTCGGTAGATAGTACCAATAATAAAAGTTTAGCACAAACAAAACACCCCTCCAGCTATAAGCAAATACACCACAAAGGTTGTATCAGATTTTAAGGTATTGAAAGGTTTTAGTTAGGTCAGAGGGGATGGAGGGAGGGTAACCTGGACTGCAGCAGGGCATACAGTCGAACATCTACATTTATGGTAGGTACAAAACTGTACTATGTTCATCGTGTTACCCTGCTGCAGTCATCACACTTGGGTAGAATCCCAAAGCTAAGGATGGGAGGTGGAGTCGAACAGGGTTAGAGGAGGCTAGAAGGCCCTGCAAAACTGCAGAGGCAAAGCCAGCTCTAGTCTTAGAGTAAAGTGGCAAGTGATAGTGTTTGGTAAAGGTGTGTACTGAACTCCCAAGTTGCAGCTTCCAGAATATCCTTGGTTGGCACCCCCCTGAAGAAGGCTGTAGATGTAGCTGCTGCCCTGGTAGAGTGGGGCCTTATGCTACCAGGAACTGGTTTTCCATGATGGGTGTAGCAAAAATGTATGCAATGTCCTATCCATTTGGAAATGGTCTGTTTGAGATGGCCTTTCCTTGTGATGCTGTAGCATAGAATACAAAAAGCTGGTCAGATGTTCCGAAAACCTTAGTTTTATCCAAGTAGTAACGTAGTTGCCTGTGAATGTCCAAGGAATGCAGGAGTCTTTCTCCTTTGTTCTGTGGATTTGGAAAGAAGGTGGGTAAATGGATGGTTTGATTTAGAGCCACACTGGATACCACCTTTGGCATAAAGGAGGGGTTAGTTCATAGAGAAACTCTTGTCTTGAAAATGAGGAAAGGCTCTACTGCCATTTAGTGCCTGTAGCTCAGACTCTTCTGGCTGAAGTAATTGCTAGCAGCAGGGCAGTCTTCCATGATATAAACTAAGTCAGCTGAGAAAGCTGGCTCAAAAGGTAGTAGCACAAGTTTTTCCAGAACAAAATTGAGGTCCCAAGTTGGTGTTGGCGCTCTCCTGGGAGGCCTAATGTTTTTGGCCCCTCTGAGATACTGCCTTAGAAGTGGATGTGAAAATAAGGGAGGATCCGTGTTGTAGTGAGCTGAAATAGATGAGGCGTGGGTTTTAATACATGAAAAAGAAAGTCCTTTGTGTAACATCTCAGTTAAATATTGTAGAATCTGAGGCATGTCCGGCTGAATGGTATTTTGGCCTTTAGCTTGGTTCCAGGCACAAAATCTTTTCCATTTGTCTGAGTAGGCTTTCCTGGTGCTGGGCCTTCTGGCCTCCAGAATAACATCCATAACAGCTTGTGAAAGAGGAGCTGGCTGGTTGCTGAGGTGATTTGCCATGCAGCCAAATTTAAGGTTTTGAGCTGGCTGTGTAGAATCTGACTGCCTTGCTGTGTGAGCAGATGAGGAATTTGTGGTAAAATCCATGGTGGGCCCTGGGCCATGTTCCTTAACAGTGGGTACCAGTGCTGGCGTGGCCAGTCTGGGGCAATGAGTATGTGGGGTATATCGGGGTCTCTCCATCCTGACTTTCAGCAGCACCTTTGTGAGAAGGGGCAATGGAGGAAAGGCATATACTGTCAGCATTTTCCAAATGAATGAGAGGGCGTCCACTTTCCAAGCTTGATGGTGAAATGTCCTTGTGCAAAATTTTGATAGCTGATAGACCTGTATGCCAACCCCCAAAACTATATCTGGGCGTCCCCATTTTTGAGTTATCATTGCAAATACTTGTGGATCCAGTTTCCACTCGTGGGGATCCATGATGTTTCTGCTTAGGTCATCTGCCAATGTGTTCTTTTTTCCTTGCAGGAATTGAGCTTGTAATTGAACTTGGTAAGCCAGTGCTGTGTTCCACAAGGTCATTGCTTGCCTGTATACAGGGTAGGAGTGTGTACCCCCTTGTTTATGTACCACATTACTGTGGTGTTGTCTGTCCTTATTATAAGCGGTCCTGGATGTAAGAGGTCCTTGAAGGCTGTCAGGGCATTCTGTACAGCTAGCATTTCTTTTTCATTGATATGCAGATTCTTTTGATCTGCAGTCCATATGCCTTGAACGCACCGTCCTGCCATGTGTGCCCCCCCGGCATAGTCCGATGCATCTGTTGTCATAGTTTGCCTGGCTGGGGGTAAGGTGAAAGGCTGACCCTTGTTGAGGTGACATGCCTGTGACCACCATAGAAACTCCTGTTGAAGGCAGGGAAAGAGGTATCATTGTTTCCAAGCTGTGGCTGTGTAGAGTCCATATGCTTTTTAGGTACCATTGTAATTTCCTCATATGCAGTTTTGCAAATGGTATTAGTAGTATGCAAGATGCCATGAAGCCAAAGGCCTGCAGAATTTTTCTTGCAGGGAGCAGAGTCTTTGTTGCCATTGTTTTGAAGTATTGAGTTAGTTGTAGTGGTTCGTCTGGCGTCGGATAAGCCATCTGGGCCGTTGTATTCAAGCTGGCACCCAGGAATGTCATATTTTGTGAGGGCACTAGTTTTGATTTATTTTCGTTTACTGTATACCCTAGGCAACTTAGGTGTTTTACAAAAGCCAGATGTTGTAAGAGAATGTCCTTGCTTTCTGCTTGGATGAGGCAGTCGTCCAGGTATGGGTATATTTGAATTCCTCTTTGTCTGCAGTATGCAATTACTGGTGCCAGGCATTTTATGAAGACCCTGGGTGCAGTAGATAAGCCAAAGGGCAGTGCAGAGAATTGGTAATGGGTTGAACCTGCAATGAAACGGAGGTATCTTCTGCAATTTTGTCTGATAAGGACATGCAGGTATGCCTCCTTGAGGTCCAATGTTACTAGCCAAGCTTTCTTGCCCAACATGGGAAGAAGCTGCTGTAGGGTTAGCATCTTGAATTTGGGTACTTGCAAGAAGGTGTTTAGAATTGAAAGGTCCAAAATGGGTCTCCAAGCATTGTCCTTTCTGGGGACTAGAAAGAGCCTTGAGTAAAATCCTTGGCCTTGCTCCTGTGTAGGTACCAGTTGAATGGCTCTCATGTCCATGAGAGCTGTAATTTGTTTTTGTGCCTCTGCCCATTGAATTTGTGGCAGGTTTGGCATTCCTTTTATCCTTGGCAAGGTGTAGAAATAGAATCTGTATGCTTGTGAGATAATGTCTAGGACCCATTTGTCCTTTGTGACGATGCGCCAGTTATCTGTAAAAAATGCTAGTTTTCCTCCCAAGGGAGCTGCCAAGAGAGTTTTGCTCGGCAGTTTGAGGTTTAAGTCATTGTGTTTGCCTTCTAGTAGTTTGGGACCTGTCTTCTCCTCCCTTCTGTGTTGCAGTGCCCCATTGGCAAGGTTTGTAAGGGATTTGTGCTTGTCCTCTGCCCCTTGGAAGCCTGTATTTACCCCTCTGTGGTCTGTCAGAAGCTGGAAAGGACCACTTTTTTGTTAGCCAATTTCTGCTGAAGTGTGGGGGTTGTACCTGTAAGAAATCTTTGACCATCTGCATAGATTTTGCCTTACCCTCCATTTTCTTTAAAACCTCTTCTGCTTTAACCCCAAATAAGACATCCTGCTGTAAGGGTGCATCTAGTAACTTTGCTTTAACATGATCAAGCAGAGTTTGTTCCTTTAACCAAGCATGCCTACGTATAACAGACCCAGTAACAGCTGCTCTACAGGAAGCTTCCAAGGAATCAAATCCACATTGTAAAGTATTTTTGCCCACCTGTTCAGCTGCATGCAACAGATCCTGTATTTCCTTTAATTCAGACTGTTGAGGGTGCGTGCTCATCTTTTGTTTTATTTGAGACATTAGGAATTAACATGTGAAATTGACAATTTAGTGCTCTCATAGCTAGAGTAGCTGAGGTGTAAACCTTCTTCCCCCACCTATCTAGTGCTCTGGAGTCCCTTTTAGAGGGTACAGGATTTTTAGCCATAGAAGCCTTAGCCCCTTTGGGGCCCTGGGAGATTGTCTCTGGGTCAGCAACAGGGCTTTTGTAAAGGAATTTGTGTGAGTCAGGCACTCTATAATGTCTATCTGGTTTGGCTGGAGCAGGAGGCAGAGAATCTGGATTTAGACTAGATTCTAAGTAAACATCATCCACAATGTCTAAAACTGGAGGAATAGCAAGTGGTCCGTGCTGGGGGAGTAAAAGAAACTCTCAAGCCTTTTCTTTGAGTTGGAGTAGTCCTGACCTTCCCAGTGGAAATGTTCCCTCATGGTATGTAAGGTTTCCCCAAAGGAATAGTCTTCAGGGGGAGAAGCTGAGGGAATGGAATCTTCAGCATCAGAATCTTCATAAGGGGGAAAGGAGTAATCCTGTTCCTCAGAGGAGCCTGAGGAAATAGACACTTGATCAGAGGAGGCATAATCCTCCTCTTGTCTAGACCTTTTTGTCAGGGGGGGGGGGGGGGGGGTTGGGATCCCCTGATTAAAGAAATCAAATCTTCAGCCATTTTAAGCATCTGTTTCTTAGGCATGGGGGCCTTGAACTGGAGACTGATGTGCAGTCTTTAGCTTAGCATAAGATTTTATGATGAGAGTAGTCGGTCTGAAGACACCTTCTGAAACCGAAGGCGTTTCCACAGCACCGGCTTCTCCTTCTGCAATGTCGTCGGTAGGGCCTATAGAAAATGGTTGCGTCTGCCTAGAACTCTCTGCTTGAGAATCCGAAGCAGTCTGGGGTTCCAATTCTGCAGTCGCCAGGGGCTGCATAGGCACCTCACTGAAAACCGGAGAACCGGCAACCAGCCCAGCCGAGGCCTTGAAGTTTGGCTTGGATCTAGGCTGCCTGTCTATCTTTGCGTTTTTTATGCACGCCGGTAGTCGGTTACTCCGACGGCATAGTGTAATTAAATTTCCTACCGAAGTAGTGTAGTGCGAAATCAAAGAGTCACTTTATAGTTCGCTTATTGAACCTAGCACAAAACCAACAACCAGTGACGTCGTGGTCTGGGCCTAGGCAAGGTATACAATAAGAATGAAAGTCCTTATGAGGTATTTGCTTCCCACAAGAAATGCATTTGTTAACTTTTTCTGACATCGGACTGAGGCAAGAAAAGGTTCCCCAACGGGGTACTTAGCTTTGAAGACTTCGGACTGAAATTAGATTCGAAAATCTCGGCCAACTGGCACTTACGAACTGCTTCTGCTTCGGGCACCACGCGGCAAGAAAGACTGAAGAAAATGGCATTGGATGCCTCTTGTATACCCCTGGCGCACTGACGTCAGGGAAGAAGCGACAGCAACCGACGCTGGACCAAGACTTTGGAATTCAGGCCGACTGCGGGACCGCCTGACAACAGGATAACCCAAGTGCGATGACTGCAGCAGGGTAACACGATGAACATCTTCAGTTTAAAACCTCATCCAAAATATGTGGGGAATGCAGGTATTCCAAAGATCAAGCTATTGTGATCCTATTAATTCTGGGTTTAACAGAACCCAACTATGCTACCAAATCAAGGCTTCACAACTGGTATGGGCCAAACTCGGGCAATCTGTGATGTGTGCCATGCGGAACTCACACTAACGGGTATGCAGCACTGGGCTTATATAATGCGTCAAAAATGGTGTTTCATTCCACATCATAAGTACGATATGCATGCTACAGCATGTGGGGGACCAAATCACATTCACCATTACCCTTCATGAATGAAGGATCATTATGCAAGAGACTACCTATACAGGATCATGTACCCCACTATTCAATCAGCAGGGGAGACGTGTATGCACTGGAGGTAACTATTTCTTCAAATGTCAGATGATATACAATTCACAGGACGTCAGTCACTCCAGGAGTACTCAATGCTTATACAACAAATGAGCAGTGTCTTCATCATTCACCCAGGAGCATGAATCTCAGTTATCTTGTAAAGTTAAAAGCAGACTGGCAAGACGAAAGAAATAATTTCATAAGGAATAAACAAATATTAATCAGTGTACTCTGTTTCACAATGGACTTTGCATAACTCTGCAACTATGATTGATGACTCCATTAAAGGTCCCCAGAGGTTTGGTAAGCAGGAGTTAAAACACAGTGTAGGGGTGAATATATGCAGTAGTTCAACGTGCATTTAGCATCCTGAAGGGATGGTTCAGCTGCTTGTGTGCCTCATAGGATGTGTTTGGACGTTCCAGGCCCGAGCAATATAGGAGTGCAGTGGAGGGCTAGCAGCAATTAAGTACAATAAGCACACAGTGGAGGCTGGCAGCAAGTCAGTACAATAAGCAAGCAGTGGAGGCTGGCAGCAAGCTGGTTCAATAAGTACTCAGGGGAGGCTGGCAGCAAGTCGGTAAAATAAGCACACAATGGAGGCTGGCAGCAAGTCGGTTCAATAAGCACTCAGGGGAGGCTAGTAGCAAGTCGGTACAATAACCACACGATGGAGGCTGGCAGCAAGTCGGTACAATAAGTACACAATGGAGGTTGGCAAGTTGGTACAATAAGCATTCAGGGGAGGCTGGCAGCAAGTCGGTACAATGAGCATGTGGAGTGCGACTACAGCACTCGAGGACAGTGGAAAGAATGACGCAGAGGAGCACCCCTCTCCAGTACGTGCTGTACAGCAGGCACTGCACATCTGCAGTTGTACAGACAAAGGCTTGTAACAGCAGGTTATGTAGTAGACACTACACCAGTGTCTCCTGACATCCACAATGCATTCATATCATCCTTGAGCTCATCTGTGCCAGGGGATGCCCATGCTGCAGTTTGTGCATCAGAGAGGAGCAGGTTGTTGGTGGGCCATCAGGGTACTTAAGGTGGTTCAATAAGGGTATTGTGCACAACCATCTTCCATCAGGTCAGGCTATATATATATTTGCAGCATAAGCAAAGATGGACGATTGAATGACTGAATGAATGGTGCAGGGGTTCAAAAGTATTTAAGCACGTACCAAGTCAAGGTCACCAGGGGCCAGAAAGTACAGTTGTGTACACTTACTATAAATGTACATGTTTGTGTATTCACTGTTGCAGTCCTAACAAATGGGTTATCTGTCTCACGGTAGCCCTCAGTCAGACAGAATACCAAAGGCAAGTAAAAATGCCGTCGGTTGTAAAGGACGTCAGGGCATCCGATACAAAAGGAGGCATCCAGAAAAGGAGGCAGCTGACATCACTTCCTCAGTCTTTCTTGCCATAACAGCCAGGAGCCCCTAGAAAATAAGGCTTAGCAAAAACCAATTTGGCAAATAAATTAAGCCTGTACCTCAGGAAAAGAGTAGGAGAGGACCCCAAAAAGGGGGAAGGAGGGAGGGAAACCAGGACTGAAACAGTGAATACACTAACATCTACATTTATGGTAAGTGTACACAACGTACTATCTTCATCGTGTTTCACTGTTGCAGTCCTAACAAATGGGTTGATTACCAAAACCCAGAGAAAAAAGGGGGGAAGGAACCAACAGCATCAAGGGTTGGCGATAATGCCTTGCAACACCATAGTGTGGCAAACCCTGCCCTAGCTCTGGAAAACAGAGGCAAATTATAATGCTTTGTGAAAGTGTGAACAGAAGACCACGTGGCAGCTTCCAAAATGTCTTTAGTAGGGACACCCCTTAGAAAGGCTGCAGAAGTGGAAGCCACTCTAGTAGAGTGGGTCCTAACCCCTTGAGGCAGAGCTTTGCCATGAAAGGAATAACAAAAGGTAATGCAATGTGCAATCCATTTAGAAATAGTTTGCTTAGAAATAGCCTTGTCCTGGGCTCCAGGGGCAAAACTGACCAATAACTGTGCTGATTTTCAAAGGTCCTTAAGTCCTGGCCAGGTAAAACCTGAGCTGTCTGTGCACATCAAGAGAATGTAGTATCCTTTCACCTCTATTGCGAGGATTAGGAAAAAAGGTAGGAAGGTGTATGGACTGATTAAGAGTCGAGCTGGAAACCACTTTAGGCATAAAGGAGGGATTAGTCCTCAGAGAGACTATCTGCATGGAAAATAAGCAAAGGCTTTATGGCCAAAGCTTGCAGCTCCGAAACCCTCCTTGCTAAAGTTATAGCAAAGAGGAAAGCAGTCTTCCAGAAGAGAAACTTTAAATATGTAAAGGCAGCTGGCTCAAAAGGAGGAAGAATGAGTTTCTCCAGAACAAAATTAAGATTCCAGGCTGGAGTAGGTGCTCTTCTGGGAGGTTTTAAATTGCAAGCACCTCTGAGAAACATTTTCATCAGGGGATGAGAGAAAATGTGATGTTCAAGAGAACAATGAGCACAGATGGCTGAAGCATGGATCTTGACAGAGGAAAAGGAAAGACCACCCTGAAGCAAATCAGCCAGGTATTCCAGGATCAGAGGAAGGGTAGGTTGGGAAGCAGACTCCCCTCTAGCCTGCATCCATTGAGAGAATCTTTCCCATGTGCCAGCATAGGATTTCCTAGTGCTAGGCCTCCTGGCTTTCCCTCAGCACATCAACCACCTGCTGGGAAAGGGAGGAAGAAAGGGAAGGAGTCATGCAATGAGCCATGCTGCCAGATGGAGAGACTGAAGTTGAGGATGTAGAATGTTTCCCTTTTCCTGAACAAAAGATCTGGCTTCAGAGGAAGATGGGAGAGACTGCGAAGCAGCAGATACCAATGCTGTCTGGGCCAGTCCAGAGCTATGAGAATAGTCCTTGGACGTTCATCCCTGATCTTCACTGGTACTCTGGGAAGAAGAAGAGGGAAGGCGTACACTGATAGCAATGTCCAAGGGAAGGACAGAGCATCCACTCTCCAGGCTCCAATATGCTGCTGTCTGGTGCAAAAGAGAGGTAGCAGATGATTGTCTGGGGAGGAGGGAAGGCGTACACTGATAGCAATGTCCAAGGGAAGGACAGAGCATCCACTCTCCAGGCTCCAATATGCTGCTGTCTGGTGCAAAAGAGAGGTAGCAGATGATTGTCTGGGGAGGAGAAACGGTCCACCTGAGGAGTGCCCCAATGTTGAATGATGCTGTAAAAGACTGCTTTGTTCAGTTGCCACTCATGAGGACCCAGGGTTTGCCTGCTCAAATGATCCACCAAAACACGGAACCTTCCTGGAAGAAACTGAGCTAGGAGATGCAGGTCCAGGGATGCTGCCATGGACCAAAGATTCATGCTTTGTCTGCACAGGGGGTAAGAGTGAGTCCCTCCCTGCTTGATGTACCACATGACCGTGGTGTCTTCTGTCCGGACAAGCAGGGTCCCTGGAGAAAGAAGATGCTTGAAAGCTAGTAAGGCCTGCTGAACTGCAACCAACTCTTAGATTTATGTGCAGGTGCATCTGCTGGGAGTTCCAACGTCCCGGTATGCATCTGCCATCCAGATGTGCTCCCCAGGCGTAGTTCGATGAGTCTGTAGTCAGAACTTGAGTGGCAAGAGGTGTCCGAAAAGGCATGCCTTTGTTTTGTAGACAGGCTGTTGCCCACCATAGAAACTCCACCTGCAGAGATGGAAGCAGAGGAATCATCACATCCAGGTCCTCTGCGTGCTGACACCAAATGTTCTTGCGGTACTATTGCAATTTCCTCATATGCAGTCTTGCATATGGAATCATGAGAATATAAAAGATGCCATGAATCCCAGAGCTTGCAGGTATTTCCTTGCAGGGAGCTGGGAAAGGCTTGCCAAGTTCTTGAAGTAAACAGAGAGTTGTCTGCTTCTCCTGGGTGAGATACATCATCTGGGCAGCTGTATTCAGACTCGCTCCCAGGAATGTTATCTCCTTCGATGGTACCATTTTCGATTTTTCCACAATGAGAGTGTAACCCTGGGAAGAGAGAAGAGTGTCTTTACGAATTCCAGATCCTTTAATATCGGTTCCTGAGAACTTGCTTGAATCAGGCAGTCATCCAAGTACAGGTAAATCTGAATTTTCTTCTGCCTGCAAAAAGCAATTACTGGGGCTGGGCACTTAAAGAAGATTATGGGAGCAGTAGATAAGCCAAAGGGCAGCACAGAGAATTGGTAATGTTGCTCGCCCACTCTGAAACGAAGGTGCTGCCTGCAACTTTCCCCGACAGGAATGTGCAGATAAGCCTCTGAGATCCAAGTTTACCAGCCAGGAATCCTTTTCTAGCAGCAGTAGCAACTGATGCAGAGTGAGCATTTTGAACTTTGGAATTACTAGAAAAGAGGTCAGAATGGGAAGATCCAGGATAGGGCACCCGGTGCCTTTTTTCTTTGGAACTAGGAAAAGCCTGGAATAAAAGCCTTGGTCTACCTGCTGAGCAGGGACTGATTCTATTGCTCCCAGATGAGACAGAGACATTTGTTTTACTACTTCTGTCCTTTGGTTTGGAGGAACATCCGGGAATCCCTTGGGAGCTGGAAAGGTGCGGAAAGAAACTTGTGCCCTAGGGATACCGTTCTGAGCACCCATTTGTCATCTGTGATAGTGGCCCAGACATTTGCAAAAAGGGCCAACCTTCCCCCTAAAGACTCTTCCACCAAGCAAGAACAGGCAGAAGTTGTAAAAACTAGAAAAAAAAACTGAAACAAATGAACACGCCCTCACTGCACCACTTCTATTAAAACAATCCAAATGGTATCGATATCCACCTTCAATGGACCAAGCAAAACATGAAAGCTTTAAAAAGTAAAGCCTTCACTTTTAATTTCCGCTTTTCGTCCTGCTCCTAGCAGGACTTCTTCAGACAAACAACAAGAATCAACAAACTTCCACTTTTTAAAATAAAATCACATTTCAATTACAGTTGAAATCACATTTCAATTAAAATGCTTGGTTCCCTGTAACGGGATTTTAAAAGACCAACCCCCCAAAAATAAAAGACACAGCACATTTTGTACTTTCAATAGTATTTAACTTTGTAAACAAGTAAAACATGAAAGTAAAAAAATGAAAAATAATAAAAACAAAAAGCAAAAGAAATAAATATTCCCTTCTATTTTGACAAGTTGCCAGCAGTACCACTCAAACATACAAAAAGTGCAAAAATAACAGTACCTGACTGTGTGTTTGTTTACCTCCTTTTTTCACTTAATCCTGACATGTTGAATAAACTTACTTCTTCACCTAGAATGGTTCTTCAACAATCCTCACTTAGAGTTACCCTAAGCAACTTGTGGAAGTGAGCATACACCCAACACAGACGGGACTGAATTCCATAAATTCGGTGGTCCAGGACGAACGTCCAAGTCCACTAACCAGTACTGAAGGCTCTTCAGGACCTTCGTGGCCTGAACTGAAAAATTGGCTCAACGAAGTACCAAACTTACAAGAAGGGAGTGGTCCATCCCTGGTAACAACTAATGCCACAACAGAGGAGGGGCCATCAAGTTTGGTAGATTGTTTAAAGAATTTTGACTTGAAGCTTATGAAATATAAAAAATTGCAATTAGAAATAACATACTTCAAAGTGTGTCAACGAAGGAATTGTGCCGAAGGGCCTCAGATCGTGGCAATACCCCACTGGTCTTATTGAGAATTCTTTGTTTCACAAAGACCTTCTCAGTTTGTTTAACAAACATGGACTGGAACTATTGGACATTATGATTAAACACTACCAATCGGAAGCAGATATCCTAATAAAAGAAATTACTGTGTTGGATGAAAAAATAAAAGGTGACTTGGACTTTAACCGGTACAAATATGAATATGATAGATGCTTTTCTAGCATCAATTCATATTTGGTTAAATTGAAGAGCACTAAAGTGAAGAAGCTAAATAGAGACAGGGAGGCGTACCAAACAGGAACAGCATATCCTAAACCTCCTGTCTCCCAAACTGGAACATCAGACCAACGGAAGGAACCAGTCAATAGAAGAGATTACCAGCCAGGCGTCCAAATGGATTATAACAACGGAGCTCATGGCAGCCATCAGGAAAGCCAACGTAATGAACATTCTGAGGGAGGTAACAATAACCAACCATCTAACAGAGGCAGTGAAAACTACCACCAATCACGGTGGAATGGAGCAAAATTTAACCAAAATTTTTGGAAACAAGCCTCAGGATACAACCTGAGGCAATGTCTACCACATGTCTCATACAAGACACCTGTGCAGATGTACCAGTAGATGAAACAACGGAGTATAGACCTGAAGCTGTGAGACTCATTTAGAACTCCAAAGGTGACTTTAAAATTTTTAATTTTTCTTCATTAACTACTGACACCTTGTTGGCAGGCAAAAGGACAAACTTTTGTACCATCGAGAAGGGCGTCTTTTTGCTGAAACAATTCTGGACTTGAAGTTGTTTATTAGAAAACTTAATCTTGGCTATATTTTTGGCTCAAATAATCCAACAAATGATCCATTTCATGTTTCCAGTACATATTGTCCACCAATGCACCTTTCTTTGGGTTTGTTTGAACGTGTTTGTGAACTAGATTTGTTTCAACTTCTGTCACAAAGACAAACTAGGAATAATATATACAATATCACTAGTGAAGAAAAACAGGCCCTTCTCCTTGTCAGGGAGGCACATGTTAGAGTCATGCAACCAGACAAGGGGGGGTGGATTAGTCATTATGGACGTTGATGACTATATGGAAAGAATGGAAAAAATAGTCACGTCCGTAACTTATGAGGAAGTATCAAGAAATCAATTAAATATAGCATATAGTAGAATTCATTCCCACCTTGAAGAACTGTTTATTGAAGCCAGAATAGACTTGAATACATATAATTTTTTTAATATGCTTTCATCTAGGCTCCCAATATTATTTGGGATACCTAAGATACATAAATCCATTGAAGACCCTCCCATGAGACCATTGGTAGATGCTAGGAATAGTATAACATACCCCTTAGCGAAATTCATAGACTTCTACCTTAAAAAATATGTACAACAGCAGACCCAAATATGTAAGGATTCTTGGTCATTTCTAGCAAACATGCAAAAAATAGGCTTTAGAAATTACCTTAATTTCCTTACAATCGATGTCAAGGATTTATACACTTCCATTCCACAGGATGAAGGAATAGAATGGATTAGGTTACTGTTGGGTGAATTGGGGGCCCCGCCCTCCCAAATTACTCTACTATGTGAACATTTGGACATAGTGTTAACCAACAACTATCTTACACTGAACAAAAAGTTGTATATACAAAAAACAGGGGTGGCGATGGGGTCCCCCTGTGGAGCCAGTGTTGCTAACTTAGTGATGGCATATTGGGAGAGGGAGTATATTTTAAAGAAGCCCGACATCCAAGGGAAAATATTCTTTTACACATGCTTCTTGGATGACATATTTATGTTAGTGGATGGTAAAGAACAGGAGGCATCCAAGTTAGTAACTTATTTGAATAATACTACTAATTTCTTAAAATTCACACGTGTTTGAAAAGGAAAGAATAGCATACTTAGATGTAGACCTTAGCAAAGACCATACAAACAAACGTTATATTGCAAAGATCTATAGAAAAGAGACCTACTCCAATGCCTTACTTCACTTTACTAGCAACCATGCACTCTTCCAGAAACGATCAGTGGTCAAGGGCCAACTGGTCAGGGCAGCCCGTATGGTGACCACTGACGTGGACTTCAACATTGAGTGTAGTAGGTTGGAAGATATGTTTGTTAAGAGAGGTTATCCATCCACCTTAGTATTAGATCTTATAAGTGAAGTGAAAGAAAAGGGAACAAGAGGGGTTTACCAACCTATTTTGGGAGGCTCAGTAGGAGCAGATAGCCTTTACAGCTATTCCACTGAGGTTCAACCTAGCATCAATGTGGAGAGGGAAATTCATTCATCAAATTTCATAACTACTTTTAGTATGGATGGATATGGAATTAGGTCTATTATTTATAAAAACTGGGAACTAGTAAAATCTGACTATAGCCTGTCCTCTATATGGAGAGATGTGCCCAGAGTTACCTTTAGAAGAGGTGCCAATTTAAAAAGTATACTACAAAAAAGCTGGAAACCTTTAAACCCAACGAGTAGAAATGGAATGTGGAAATGTTACCTTGACATTGGTCTTCACAAGCCTTTAGTTGTTGATTATCTGCTGCTTGGACTTTATTTATTCATATATCTATATCTATATATCTATATATATATTTTTTTTTTTTAATTTTAGGAAATGTCCATTCATTCATATATATACACAATAGTATGGCCATTATTTTAGGAAATGTCCATTCATTCATATATATACACAATAGCATGAGCTCACAGACCAGGTCATTTTGCATATGGTTGGGCATGGTTCCCATTCCTCCCCCTCCCCTCTTACTCAAAATCTCCCTTTGGAAGTTTATTTGTGTTCTATAACATTTTAAACCATTGCAGCTTGAGTAGGTATATACCAACAAACACCACTAGGTGGTGTTTTTAGGGTAACTACACAAGCAAAGAGCAATGGAGGCTTGCATAAGATGAACTAGCAGACAACTTTGGAAATTGTTTAAAGCATGGAGTAACAGTGGAGCTTTATTGGGCGTTTAGTGTTTTTTCTCCACCATACTGGTGTCTTATGTGGCAACAAGAGTGAGGTGAAATACCTAGAACAACTTTGGGTCACATTGATAAGTAGTTACATCATACAAGGCGAGTTCTGGAAATATAAAGACACAGATTCAAATGCAGACATGGGTTACAGAACTTTTACGTATTGGTATATAAGGCAGCTGTATGAGCGATGTTTCTCAGTATTCATACAAACAGGAGAAGTTGCTTAGGGTAACTCTATAAGTAAGGATTGTTGAAGAGCCATTCTAGGTGAAGAAGTAAGTTTATTCAACATGTCAGGATTAAGTGAAAAAAGGAGGTAAACAAACACACAGTCAGGTACTCTGTGTTGTTTTTGCACTTTTTGTATGTTTGAACGGTACTGCTGGCAACTTGTCAAAATAGAAGGGAATATTTTTTAATTTGCTTTTTGTTTTTATTTTTTTTCATTTTTTACTTTCATGTTTTACTTGTTTACAAAGTTAAATACTATTGAAAGTACAAAATCTGCTGTGTCTTTTATTTTTGGGGGGTTGGTCTTTTAAAATCCCGTTACAGGGAACCAAGCATTTTAATTGAAATGTGATTTCAACTGTAATTGAAATGTGATTTTATTTTAAAATTTGGAAGTTTGTTGATTCTTGTTGTTTGTCTGAAGAAGTCCTGCTAGGAGCAGGACGAAAAGCAGAAATTAAAAGTGAAGGCTTTACTTTTTAAAACTTTCATGTTTTGCTTGGTCCATTGAAGGTGGATATCGATACCATTTGGATTGTTTTAATAGAAGTGGTGCAGTGAGGGCGTGTTCATTTGTTTCAGTTTTTTTTTCTAGTTTGTTTTTTTGTTTGGATTTCTTACCAGAAGTTGTAAAAAGTCATTGAGAGTGTTTTGATTGAGATGCATGCTTGGAGCTTCCCCCTTTAAAAGTGGAAGCCTGCCAACGCCTAGACCTTTGAGGGGTAGCCCCTGGCCCCTAGAAGATTTGTAACCTCTAGTCCTGGAATGGTTCTGTCTGCTAGTTATCAGGAAAAGTCCAACTCTTGGAAGGGTAATTCCTGTTAAAGCAAGGGGGTTGAACTTGCAGAAAATCCTTAACAGTTTGCATGGACTTGACCTTATCCTCCATCTTCTTTAGTACCTCCTCTGCTTTGCTGCCAAAAAGACGGTCTTTATGCAAAGGTACATCCAAAAGCTTAGCTTTGACAGGTTCTGGAAGAGGCTGTTCTCTGAGCCAAGGGTGCCTTCTAACAACAGATCCAGTAGCCGTAGCCCTGCTGGAGGCCTCAAGGATGCCAAAACCACAATGCAAACAATGCTTATTGACCATACTGGCAGAATTCAGTAAATCCTGTGTGCTTTACTCTCTGCCAAAAGAGGTACACTTGCTATCCTAGACTTAATAGCCTCCATGGTGTGCTGCTGGTACTTCAGCATATGAAAAAGACAACTCGTAGCCCTAACAGCTAGGGTGGCAGAGGTATAAACCTTCTTGCCCCACCTATCTAGGTTCCTACACTCCCTGTCAGATGGAACAGGATCCCTGGTAACAGTGGCCTTAACTCCTTTAGGGCCTTGAGAAATAGCCTCTGGATCCGCCAACGGATTCCTGAAAAGAAAAAGATGAGAATCAGGGACTCTGTAGTACCCGTCGGGTTTCTTGGGAGCAGGAGGAACTGAATTTGGAGACCAGGAATTTTCCAGAAAATCATCAACAACTTCCAACACAGGGGGAATAGCAAGAGGCTTATGCGGAGCTAAACCCAGAAAATCCCTAATCCGTTTCTTGGATTGGGGATAATCCTGAATTTCCCATTTAAAATGTTCTCTGAGGGTATTTAAAGTATCACCAAAAGAGAAATTCTCTGGAGGAGATGTAGAAGGGATGGACTCCTCTGCATCTGAATCTTCGAAAGGAGAAAAAAACCTGAGAAAATTCCTCATCAGCAGAAATGCTGGAAGAATCAGAACCTGAGCAGAACCTGAGCAGGACAAAACCTCAGAAGAAACATCCTGGCTCTTTTTAGGAGAAGGAGGCTGAGAACCCCTAATAAAGAGTCAACATACTCTGGAATAAACTACCTATCTATATCAAACAAAGCTCCTCATTAGCACTCAAGAAAAATCTTGATTGGATGGGAAATAGGAAATTCACCCCGGGGATCACCTCTGTAGCTCTGCTTGACAGTGGCAAAGGAAAATAATTTTTTTGGGTGGCAAAAGCCAGGGTACTTTTTTGGCTGGGCTTGTATAGGCCCCAGGGCTGATAGCCTAGTACCTACCTACAAACCTATGAACCTATGAACAAATGATTTGCCATTTTAGCCATTTAGGATTGAGGGGAACGAGAAGAAGCTGGAGCCTGCCTTTTCACAGGCTTACAAACGGAAGACTTACCTGCCAGCCTGAAGGACTCGGGAGGCCTGGCAACCGCCGACATTGCAGCAAAGGTTGAAGGAAAAAGTTTGCTTTCAGAACGCAAAACAGAGGCCTCAGACACCGGAGTCAGCTTAGCGGCTCCAGCAGAAGAGGCCATCGGTGACAGGTCGGAAGGCAAAACGGAGGCCAAAGGCCCAAGGGACTGACTCAATCAAGGCCTGCGGTTGTACACCTATAGACTGCAGGGACTGCAAAGGCATCGCACCGGCTACAGCCTGATTTGACTACTAACTTAACCTCATCCGAGGACTTAGCTTTCTGAGGCCTGTCGCGGGGTCCTTATCCTTACGTTTCTTCAGAACATCTGAAGCCTGAAGACTGGCAGACACCATACCAACGAACTTAGGCCAAACTCTAAAATGCCTAGCCAAAATCTTAGCCCGACGGATAGCACGCAGATTAAAGGAAGCACAGAGATCACACTTGGGAACATCGTGGTCAAGGACTATACAAATAATGCAATAGGAATGAAAATCTCTATGGGGAATCTGCTTTCCACAGGTAAGGCAATTAACTTTTTCTGACATTCGTTAAGGGAAGAAAACAGGATCCCCAACGGGGTACTTAGCTGTAGTAGACTTCAATTCTTGTAGTCGGAAACCAACAAAGGTAAACTGCCGACTGGCACTTGTGCATGAAAAGCTTCTGCTTCGGGCTCCGCGGCAAGGAAGACTGAGGAAGTGACGTCGACTGCCTCCTTTTGTACCGGACGCCTTGACGTCCTTTACAACAGACGGCAACCGATGGCATTTTTACTTACCTTTGGTATTCTGGCCGACTGAGGGCTACCGGGAGCCAGATAATCCCATTTGTTAGGACTGCAACACTGAAACACGAACATCTTGTTAATAACTAAGCACAAAGTGGAAGAACTATTCCTGAATGGGGTGCCAACCCCATTTTAGCATGCTTGCATTCACTCATACACATTCAGGACTCATCCCAGCAAGGTATCTGAAGGAATGTTAACATAAGGCATGCCTTTGGCACGTGCAACAAAACCAGAGTACCCACTAAATACATAATTAGACAGGCGGATGATGTGAACTCCCCACTGAGAAGGCAATGCAGCTGAGAAGTGAACTGAATAAATAAGTACTGCAAGTCAGCATTGATAACTGCCGTTACAGCATGTCACGGAGAATCTGCAGCACACAATAGGCACCACGGTGTACATTAATGAAGCCCGTCGCTGAGAATCTGCAGCATACAATAGGCTCCACGGTGTACATTAATGAAGCCAGTCACTGAGAATCTGCAGCACACAACAGGCTCCATGGTGTACATTAATGAAGCCCTCACTATGACAAAGACAACCTGGGTTCAATTTGTGACCCAATTACTGAGGGAGTCAGGTGAGAAGGGATCCAAACAAGGCATAGTCTGCTCACCTCTCCTGGATGGGGGTTGGCAGAGGCACATACCCAGGGATGTACACGTACACAGTCTGCATACAAGACGGACAGAGGCACCTGCCTTCAATGGCAATGGGGTTATGGAGGTAGCACTAGTGGACAAAAGCCCGACGCACTGCTCAACTGCACATCCACCCCTTGGAACCTGGCAGTGATGCACAGGGGAATGGTACAGTACGTTAAAATCGTGCAGTGGCTGCTTGGGTGACTGCCCTGCTAGTCTATGCTCAATAAGGTTAGACAAATCAGTGGGAGATGGATCGTAACTGGCCAGCTGAAGCAGTTTACAGCTGGTCCTTTCTGACAATGTGCACTCGCACCTGTTGGTGAGCTCATGTCACATTCTAACCCTAATTTGCATCAAGGGTCCTATTGTGTGAATCTGCACACGTGTTCAGACAAACCAACTGTAACTTTAGGAGCTGCAGATTCCCTGCTTTAGTTCCCCATGCCTGCAGATTCACCTGGCCATGACGACTCTGCCCTTTTTGTACTAAAATGACTTTTGACTGAATTGTATCTTGTATTAGTCTGTCCACTGTAACATTTATAATCTAGATTTCCACAAAATTATTCTAGGATGCAGGAACAAAGTGCTGCAAGGCTTGGCATTGTGCAGCTTAGTATGCGTGTATGTCATTAAACTAATTAACTAGGGCAATGAGTTAGCACTCAGAGACAAAAATCACATTATAATACTGGTTACAAACACAAACTGAATACTCTCCGACAATACAATAGAACTCCAACAGTGTTACCAGTCCGAAGTTCATTTCTAGCCTGGTATGAGCCACGTCATCTTCACACACACAGTTCTAATGTGCTGGTGCCCTTAATGTCGGTTTTCTGCTCAGGATTTCATCTGCATATTTTCATTCAACATTCACAAACACTATGTGATTTCAAACATCACTTGTAGACTTCTATTTTTACCAGAGAACTTGACAATCTTGGTTCACAGCACAGATATTTATGACGGCTGTAAAAATGTTCGTTAACACTACAAGAAAACCAGTGACCTCAAACAAACCTCTGATTACTGAAGGTTTAGCATTCAATTCTTGACAGTGTTCCTACTTTTGAAAGAAAAAAAAAATCTGGATGAACAGGTTTTTCTCTAACCATACGAGAACCAAGGAAATGTATTCCTCCTTAGAGAAAATACACCACACCTGCATTTTTTAAGCACAACCTTCTGCAAACATAGCCTCTAAATGCAGTTCCTTACATTAGCGAATACATCATTGACTGCATATTTGCATTCTGATAATGTTCTCAGTGGGATTAATATCATGCATATTTTCAGTAACTATCTGCACATGTTTCTTAGATACAATCACTCCACAGTTCCATTATATATACTATTTTTTCTCCAACAACCCAGACTGTCTTAAAATCTTTAAATTTGGCTTTGCAACTCGATAAGCATGCTCAATTCAATTCTGCCAGCAGTATTCAAAAACACGTCACAAAGGATAGAATACAGAAACAACATTATTATCTTCAGGATATGACATTGTACCAATGAGATGCCGCCTTGAAGACCTCAAAGGTTTCATAGTTGCAGCTGTACACCAGCATTGAAACAGAATACAAACAGATGCAGATTTAGGCCATCATATCTGACAGATGTTACAAAGAATATTTTGGCAGTTCTTTGAAGAGATCATAGCCAGCAAAATATGCAACTACATACAACTGCCGTGCAGAGCAACCAACAAATGTGCAGATCATGGTCCTCAAACACTGATAATGTGTGGGGCTTGCAACTTCCATCATTTTGTAAATCTAATCTTCAATGAGATCTCTCTGGTAATGCCTTTTTAATCCTCAGTGCACTGAAAACTACTAACCATCCAGATGCCCTGTGCGGCCACTTTAAAGTTTAGGAAGTGCAAAATATCTCTCCTACAGCAACTAGAGCACAGCAGTCCGAAACCATGTATAGCATTAAACATGTGGAGTTCACACTCTCCAGCGCATATACAGACACTGTCCCATAGTTGGTGATCACCAATCTCAGGACTGCGTGTGTATATCTCAACAACTCTGCATTTGAAAGCTCTGATTTCAGCCTGCAACACTCTCTGCCTCTCTGTTCTGCTTTGGTGCAGACAGCTCTGATTTACACTTTTTCAATGAGAGAGTGGCTTACTGGAGTATCACAGTGAAAGAGGAACCAAATTAAAATGCCAAACTATGTTTTGAGCAGTTTATAGATAGGTCAAACAGTGCATAGCATTACACAGATGGCATTTTTTAATTAAAAAAAAAAAAACTAAATGGAAAAAGACTGCAGGGCTCAGTCAAGTCAAAAGACTTTTGTGCATCAGCAGACAGCCATGACATGGAACCCATCATCAATAACAGTAAATAAAGTGTAAGCAAATGACTCATAAAACATTACATGTTCAAATAATTACTGCTGCAGTAGCCTACATTATATAGGTTATATCTTGCATACAATACAACAGCCAGCTTGCTTTCAAAGCTACAGGGAACCTTCCAGGCTCCCAAACCATGACTAAGACAGATTTTGATACCAAGCCCATTATAGCGTTCATACCGACAGAGGAAAGCTGATCCCAAACAGGACATTGCTAGGAAAAGAAAAATACATGTCCATACCCTAGCATAAAAACACCAAATATAAAGTGGGAAGGAGGGAGAAAGAGGCTACTGCAGCTATGATGCTATGAACATCTATGGTTATGGTAAGTTTACACAACTGTACTATGCTTTTCATACTGAAGCCGCGGTGGTGCAGCGGTAGCATTATTGCCTCACAGCAAGAGGTTTTCCCATTTGATTCTCAACTGGAGCACCCTTCTGTGTGGAGTCTGCATGTCTTCCCCACGGTCGAGTGGCGTTCGAAAGACATGTGTAGATTGGACATTCCTTCGTTGAAGGTTGGGTGTCGAGCTGGCACCTCGGCACCCGTAAAAAAAAAAATCTACTGCCAATCATTAGCGGACAGGAGTTCTACTGTGGCGACCCCTAACCGGGAAAAGCCGAAAGAACAACAACTATATTCTTCATACTAACCACTGCTGAAGTAGCCTATGAGCTATACGAGTAAATTAGGGAAGACAAATACCTTGAGAAGTTACAGCTAGTGAGTGGTGTGAGGTAGTGCCATATGTGCCAGGGAGAGTAGGGCAGTACAGGTGTACATATGCCAGCATAGCTAGCTGGAGGTTTGTAAAGAATGGTTATTTGGCTATCACATTGATTTGTACAAGTTAGTTAAAAATATATTTGTAAAATTACTTGCATTAAAAATGCATCAACAGTAGGGCCTGCTGGACAGAAAGAATGTACCCATGTACATTAGGTTTTACTGTTGTAAATGATCAAATATGTATGTTTTATCAGATAACCCTGGAATGGTGGAAAGTCCGAAATTGCCCTATAGCTTTCAGATGTTGCACACCTTTGCTAAGGTCTGTGGCAAGTGTATTGTACCAGAGTCAGGTGACCAGAGGCAACGTCATACTCTAACCAGCATCTGGTTTCTTTGGAACTCCCACAGCAACAACTTAAAATCTGACAGGAAAATTTTCTGACAGGATATAGCTTTCACACGTCCACACAGACAGACACCCCATCTGGTTTTTGCTATGCCAAGACATTCAGCACACATCAGCTTGCTTTGCTTTAGTAAGTAGTCAAGAAACAGTGATTCTTTAGTCAGGGACATTTAGTAAAAATAATTTAGTACTGTTTTCTGCATCTGTGTGAAACTATCCAACTGTATTATTTTTTTATATCTCTGTAGTTGAAACTGTTTACTGTATTCAGTATTCTGTTTTTTTGTTTTATAATTTTGCATTAAATATTTTAATACCTTACATTGTGGCTGGTCCTTTAGAAAATGCTTTTAACATCTTGAGAGTACATATGCTTGTTTTAGTGACACTGTGGCCTCTCCTGAAAGCTTTACTGCCTTGGTCACACCCTACCATTTGTATTAATTTTACACAGTATAATTGGGTACCCTTTGTAAATGTTTTAGGGTAGCTGACTGTTGGCAGCTCGATTACTTCAGAGTCTGGGCAGAAAGGGGCACAGCTAAAAAATCTGTGCCAGCTTTTCCAAGGTGTATATGTCTGTGAAACTTAAACATCCAAGTGTGTGTTGTCAGCTAGTGGGAACAGGGACAGAGTTCCAAAGTGGTCAGTGTGGAGTTTTGTGTGGGTATGGAGAGAAAGAGTCCAGCCTCAGGTCTGAAGAATGCTCCCTGTGTGCTCTTAAGGGAAGTTGTGCTTGGTGCAGGGGGCTGCATCTGAAAATACTGTGGGAATCCATCTTTGTTCTTAGTGACCATCCCTCAATGAAGTCAGTGGTAAGGACCGAGGCTTCTTGATTGCTGGCCTGGAGTAAGGATTAGTCACAAGTGAGAACATGAAAATGAAGTTTAAAAGTAGTTTAGAAACAAAACAGTAAGATATATGGTTAAAAACTAATATTAATTACTTAGAAGGGCAAACAAATGTTAAAAGCATTGCACAATAAAGGGAATCTCACAGAAGAGGCAAAAATAGAGTGCTACAGAGAAAATAAGGGAGTAGCTGGAAAATATGTTTGAGTTGAGAAAGACTGCAGGTAAGCAACTATATTTCTGATATATGCAGAACACAAAAATGTTTAGCATAACAACTTAGGCAACAGAAAACAGAAAGGGTTATGATATAATGAACATAACCAGAAATCCTGTAGAGGTATTAGAGATATTTTGTAAAAGTTTAAGAAAATTTATATAAAGCAGAGAAATGTGAAAAATCAAGAAAAGTGCACAAAGGGAAATAGTTATGGAAGACTATTATACCAAGGTTAGAGGTAGAGGAGGCTCAACAACTAATGGTCAAGACAGGATGAAGCTAGACAAAAATGGTGACAAGCAGTCTTCAGGAACGTCTCCAAGAACACCGGTTGTATTCCGCTTTTAATATGGAGGGAAGAAAGTGATTAATATCTGGAAGACCAGTATTTAATGGGGGCCACTAACATCTCGAAAGAAAGTGACGGTGGCTGTACTGGCAAGACAGTAAAGACCCATCAGACCCAGTTTCACATAGACCCATCTCAATTTTAAACCACGATTATAAAATGTTTATGTCTATACTTGCTAAAAGAAGGGCAAAGCATTGACAACATTAACAGAATAACAATCCACAGGGAAGCAAATACCACTGTTGCTGGTGGGTCTTGCTACAGAGATATTATTCGACAGAGTAAGCTGGGATTTTATGATACAATAATAAGGTTAGTTAAGAGGATAAAAGGAAGGATCAGAGCTAAGTAGTAAAGGTAGGTTCATCGGTGATAAGCTGTGTTTGAACACAGGAACCAGGCAGGGGTGTGCTCCATCTGTCACTTATTTACTGCCACTGGCAAAGAAAATAATAGAGTCAAATGCAAGGATACAATTAGTATGCTAGTCAAGAAAAGGTTGGCACAATTTAACAGATATTATTTTGTACTAGATAAATGCAGATATTATTTTGTACCAGATAAATCCAGAAAAGGATATCTCAGCATTGGAGAATGTACAGTTGTGTACACTTACCATAAATGTAGATGTTAGAATGTATTCACTGTTGCAGTCATCACATATGGGTAATCTGCTGGCAGGTTGCCCTCAGTCGGCCTGAATAACAAAGTCTTGGGTCCTGCATCTGTTGCTGTCTCCTCTTCCATGACGTCAGGTCATCTGGTTCCAAGCACCGAATCTCTTCCATTTATCAGCATAAGATTTTCTAGTACTAGGCCTCCTGGCTTCCAGAATGGCATCCATCACAGATTTACTGAGAGGTGTGGTTTGAATAATTAGTTGATTAGCCATGCTGCCAGATAGAGTTTGGAGCAGTGTGCGCAGAATTTGAAAGTTCTGCTGAGACAGTAGATGAGGTATTGGAGGCAAGTACCATGAAGGAAGGTGTGACATATTCCTTGGAAGCAGGTACCAGTGCTGGTGAGGCCAGTCCGGAGCAATTAAGATCATTTTTGTTTTTTCCTGTCTGACTTTTAGTAAGACATTGGAGAGTAGAGGCAGAGGGGGAAAGGCATAGACTGTTTTTTCCATCTGAAGGATAGAGCATCCACTTTCCATGCTTTTTTGTGATTTCTTGTGCAGAATTTGTCCAACTGATCATTTTGGGGAGATGCAAATAGATCTATGTCTGGGCTCCCCCATTTCTGTGTTAACATGAAGATTTGTGGATCCAGTTTCCATTCGTGCGGGTCCATAAGATTTCTGCTTAGGTCGTCTGCCAGAGTATTTTACTTTCCTGGCAGGAATTGAGCTTGAAGATGTATTTGGTAAGTCAAGGCTGTGTTCCACAAGTTAAAGCTGTGTCCCACAGTGCCATGGCTAGTCTGCAAAGGGGGGGGGTAGGAGTGTGTACCCCCCTGCTTGTGTACCACATAACTGTGGTGTTGTCCGTCTTATCAGTAGTTCTCCTGGATGAAGTAAGCCCTTGAAGGCGGTCAGAGCATTCTGAACAGCTAGCATTTCTTTCAGGTTGATATGCAGATGCATTTAGTTTGGGCTCCATTTGCCCTGAATGCATCTCCCTGCCAGGTGGGCCCCCCACGCATAGTCTGATGCGTCTGTAGTTAGGGTTTGGGTGGCAGGGGGTAGAGTGAATGACAGTCTCTTGTTTTGGTGACATGTCTCTGCCCACCAAAGAAACTCCTGTTGTAGGCAGGGAATGAGAAGAATCATTGTTTCCAGGCTGTGACAATGTTGACTCCATAAACTTTTTAGGTACCATTGAAGTTTCTTCATATGCAGTCTTGCATATGGAATTAGTAGAATGCAGGATGCCATGAACCCCAAAGCCTGCAGAATTTGTCTTGCAGATAACAGGGTTTTTGTTGCCATTTGTCTGCAGTATGTTGTCAGTTGGCTTACCTCACGCCAGACAAAGGCATCTGGGCAGTTGTATTCAAGCTTGCACCCAGGATTGTAATTATTTGAGAGGGTACCAGTTGTGATTTCTTTTCATTTATGGTGTACCCTAGGCATGCTAGAAGACTTTTTACAAATGCCAGATGTTGAAGAAGAGTGTGTCCTTGTCCTCTGCTTGAATGAGACAGTCGTCCAGGTAAGGATAAATTTGAATGTTTCTTTGTCTGCAGAATGCAATTACTGGTGCCAGGCACTTTAGAAAGACCCTGGGCGCAGTAGATGAGCCAAAGGTGCAGAGAATTGGTAATGCAAAAAACCTGCTTGGAAGCGGAGGTATCTTCTACATGATTCCCTTATTGGGATATGCAGGGTATGCTTCTTTTAAGTCTAGAGTTACTAACCAAGCATTCTTGCCTAGCATAGGCAGTAGCTGTTGTAAAGTCAGCATTTTGAATTTTGGAATGTCCAGGAATGTGTTCAGAATCGATAAGTCCAGTATTGGACGCCATGATTTGTCTTTTCTGGGTACCAGGGAAAGTCTTGAATAAAAACCTTGCCCTTTTTCCTTTTCTGGTACCGGTTGAATAGCCCCCATATCCATGAGGGACATGACTTGTTTCTGGGCCTCTGCCCACTGGTTTTGTGGCAAATCCGGCCATCCATTTGGAATTGGCAAAGTATGGAAATTAAATCTGTACCCCTGGGATACTATGTTTAAAATTCACTTGTCCTGGGTAATTAACTGCCAGTTCTGAGCATGAAGTGCTAGTTTTCCCCCCAAAGGGGCTGCCAAAAGATAAGTGCTTGGAGTTGGTAGAGGAAAGTCATTGAGACTGCTTTACTGTAAGGTTGTGCTTTGTTTCCACCAGATTTGGAGGTGGAGGCACCCCATTGCTTTGACCTGCAAGAACCCTGAGATTGATATCTGGAGCCTTTTGAGTGTCTGGGTTTGTACTGAGTGGCTCTGTTGGACACAGGAAAGGACCAATTTTTAGTAGGCCAGTGCCTACTG
Source organism: Protopterus annectens (assembly GCF_019279795.1). Taxonomy (NCBI): domain Eukaryota; kingdom Metazoa; phylum Chordata; order Ceratodontiformes; family Protopteridae; genus Protopterus; species Protopterus annectens. The sequence continues at coordinate 718,138,209 of NC_056736.1, read as the reverse complement.
AACCTGGGTGGCTGCACTTGCAAGAAATCTTTTACAGTTTGCATAGATTTAGCTTTGTCTTTCATTTTCTTTAAAACCTCTTCTGTCTTATTACCAAACAGAATATCATGCTGCAAAGGGGCATCCAACAATTTATCTTTAACATGATCAGGCATATTTTGCTCCTTGAGCCAGGCATGCCTTCTAATCACAGATCCAGTGACAGCAGCCCTACAAGACGCCTCCAAGGATTCAAAACCACATTGCAAAGTATGCTTTCCAACCTGTTCCGCTGAATGCAATAAATCCTGTAAACTATTTTCCACACAATCAGAAATCAACATAATTTTCTGTTTCAGTAAGCCGATAACATGCTGTTAATATTTAAGCATATGAAACTGGCAGTTTAAAGCCCTGATTGCCAAGGTTGCAGACATATAAACCCTTCTTACTCCATCTATCCAGCACCCTGGAATCTCTATCAGAAGGGGTAGGATTTTTGGCTGTAGAAGCCCCAACACCATTGGGACCCTGAGAAATAGTCTCAGGATCAGCAGCAGGATTTTTGAAAATAAATTTGTGGGAGTCAGGAACCCTGTAATATCGGTCTGGCTTACTAGGAGCTGGAGGCAGGGAATCAGGAGCCATGTTTGATTCAGAGAACACATCATCAACAATATCTAATACAGGAAGTATTGCCAAAGGCCTATACTGAGGAAGGAGGAGGAAATCCCTAAGCCTCTTTTTTGATTCAGAGAAGTCCTGACTCTCCCAGTGAAAAGGTTCCCTTAAAGTATGCAAAGTCTCTCCAAAAGAGTAATCTTCAGGAGGAGATGCAGATGGGATGGATTCCTCTGCATCAGAATCCTCATAGGGTGGAATAGAAAATTCCTGATCAGAAGAAATGGAAACCTGATCTGAAGATTCATAATCAGTGGGGTTCCGGCGTGTAGCTCACAAGACATTTCCCTGCGAGCTACATCGCCAATACCACATGGCTGCAGCAGCAATTTGCTGTAGAGTAATACGGCTGAATAGCATAGCCGTTGCTGCTGTAACCTATGCGCAGAAATATTTCTGCTGGTGGCGATCCTTACGGACAGCTGCCCAGCTGTATTCTAGCAGGGACGGCCGTACTAGATGTGTACCACATTCTGTATTCTCATGTAAGTAATGCATGTATTGTATTAATTTATTTTATTGTCAGACGTCCGACAATAAAATAAATAATTAATACATGCATTACTTACATGACAATACAGAATGTAGTACACATCTAGTACGGCCGTCCCTGCTAGAAATGTCTTGCGAGCTACATGCCGGGACCCTAATCAGTGCCTTGCCTAGGCCTCTTAGCAGGGGGGGGTTGGGAACCCATGATCAAGGTAATTAAATCCTCAGCCATTTTGATCATCTGATTTTTAGGCATAGGGGCCTGAGCACATGGCTCATGAGTCAGTTTTTCAGACACAGAAGTTTTTTGTTGCTGGCGTCGGTTTAATATAAAAATGTTGAGGCCTGAAAACACCCTCAGAAGCCGCTGCCTGCTCAGCGGCTCCGGACCCATCCAAGGGAGAGACATCCGCGGGTTCAATACTCTGAGAATCGTGCGGCATACCGGACTCCGAATGGGTCTTGGTAGAGACCTGCGACTCAAAAGTAGCGGGTATCAGGGGCTGCGAAAGCACATCACTGAGTACCGGCAAACCGGTGACTGGCTTAGGAGAAGCTTAGTCATTGGTTTTGGACCTAGACGGTCTGTCTCTGTCTTTTTCCTTGCGTTTTTTTGTGAACTCTGGTAGTCAAATTGCTAACCGATGACATTTCAGGATAGTTCAATCTTGAACCAAAATATTTAGAAGCAAAAATATACAGACGCTTAATAGTGCGTTGGTTAAATCTAGCACAAAACCCACAGCAAGGCACGTTGTGATCAGGGCCTAGGCAAGGAATACAGTACAAATGAAAATCCTTGAGGTATTTACTTCCCACACGTAATGCAATTATTAACTTTTACTGACATTGGTAAGGAGCAAGAAAAAGTTTTCCCAACAGCGTACTTAGCTTTAGTTTGAAGACTTTGGTTCTGAAACTCGAATACGAAAATTTCAGGAGTCAGCCGACCGGCACTTGCGAATTGCTTCTGCTTAGGGCACCGCGTGGCAAGAAAGATTGAATAAAATGGCGTCGGCTGCATGTTTTATACCCCTGACGATGTGACGTCATGTAAGAGGAGACAGCAACCGACGCAGGACCCAAGACTTTGTTATTCAGGCCGACTAAGGGTAACTTGCCAGTAGATTACCCAAATGTAATGACTGCAACAGTGAAACACGAAGAAAGTACAGTTTTGTACCTAGCATAAATGTAGATGTCCGATAGGTATGCATCTGCAGTCATCACATATGGGTTTGTCCTGCCTCAGGCAGCCCTTCGGTCGGCCGGATTCCAAAGTCTGGGTCCGGCGTCGGCTGATGTCGCCCTTTCCCCGACGTCAGAGTGCCTGGGGTATAAAAGCGTCAGCCGACGCCATCTTCCTCAGTGTTTCTTGCCCCAGATGCCAGGTGCCCTCAAAGGAAGGCTAAATTTGGAGAAATGCAATAAATTCCAAACATGCACAGAAATATATATATATATATATATATATATATATATATATATATATATATATATATATATATATGTATGTGTGTGTGTGTGTACATATATATATATATATATATATATATTATATATTATATATATATATATAAATATATACACATATATATATATATATATATATATAAAAAACAAATACACCATAATAGATAACCCCAGCTAGCTATGAGAGGGAAAAGTACCTAATAAATACCAAAGAGGGGAAAGAAGGAGGGTAAACCTGAGTGCAGATGCATACCTATCGGACATCTACATTTATGGTAGGTACAAAACTGTACTATGTCCTTCAAGGATGCATCTGCAGTCATCACATATGGGTAGAATACCATAGCCAATCTGGGGATGGAGGATCTATGTAAAGGAAGGTGTAGCTAAAATGCCCTGCAGGACTGCCGTAGCAAAGCCTGCTCTGGATCTAGAATATAAAGGTAAATTGTAATGCTTGGAAAATGTATGCACGGAGCTCCATGTAGCAGCTTCTAGAATGTCCTTGGTAGCCACCCCTCTTAAGGCTGTGGAGGTGGCAGTGGCTCTGGTGGAATGAGGTCTAATGTTAGCTGGCACAGTTTTTCCATGAAAGGAACAAAAACAAATGCAATTCCCTATCCATTTTGAAATTGTCTGTTTGGAAATTGCTTTTCCTTGTGCACCAGCAGCATATGCTACCAACAGCTGGTCAGTTTTTCTGTAGCTTTTAGTTCTGTCCAAGTAGTAGCGCAACTGTGTATGTCCAGGGTGTGCAGAAGTTTCTCCCCTTTGTTTTGTGGATTTGGAAAGAAGGTAGGCAGGTGAATAGCTTGGTTTAATGAGATCCTGGATACCACCTTTGGCATAAATGAAGGATTGGTTCGCAATGAGACTCTGTCCTGATGAAAAATAAAAAATGGCTGTACTGCCATGAGGGCCTGTAACTCAGATACTCTTCTTGCTGAGGTTATGGCCAGAAGGAAGGCAGTCTTCCAAGACAGGAACTGTAGTTCCGCAGATGCTGCTGGTTCAAAGGGAGGCAAAGTTAGTTTTTCCAACACGAAGTCAAGGTCCCAAGTAGGCACTGGGGGTTTCCTTGGAGGATTGATGTTTTTAATTCCTCTTAGAAACTGTCTTAGGAGAGGATGAGAAAAGACAGGTGGATCAGTATTATACTTTACTGAAATTGCTGAAGCATGAATTTTAATGGAAGAGTAAGACAGGCCATTGTGGAGCATTTCTGCCAAGAATTCCAGGATATGTGCCATGTTCATCACTGTTGCATCTAGGCCCTTTGTGGTGCTCCAAGTGTGAAATCTTTTCCATTTTGCTGAATATGCCTTTCTTGTGGAAGGCCGGCGAGCTTCCATGATGATATCCTTCACTCTCTTGGATAGGTTATCCTGAGGAGGAGTCAAAGTATTTTCCAGGCAGTTAGTTGCAAGGTTTTCAGGTTGGAATGCAGAGTTTTGTAATTGTGCTGTGTCAGGAGAAGTGGCCATTGAGGAAGAGGCCATGGTTTCGTGCGTGACATGCTCTTTAACAGTGGGTACCAGTGCTGTCTTGGCCAGTCAGGAGCTATCAGAATCACTTTTGGCTGCTCTGTCCTGATCTTCAGTAAGACCTTGGTCATTAATGGAAGAGGTGGAAATGCATACACTGTTAGAGTTCTCCAGCTGAAAGAGAGGGCGCCCACTTTCCATGCTTGTGGGTGGTATGTCCTTGAGCAGAATTTCTTCAGCTGATGATTGTGGGGGGAGGCAAAAAGATCTATGTCCGGCCTTCCCCATGATAGTGTTATCTGTAGGAAGATGTCTGGGTGCAGCATCCATTCGTGAGCATCCATGATATTTCTGATTAAGCTGTCCGTCAGTATATTGTCTTTTCCTGGCACAAACTGGGATTGCAGCTCTATATTGAGTTTCAAGGAAAGTTCCCATAGATGCATTGCCAGTCTGCAAAGAGGGTAGGAATGGGTGCCTCCTTGCTTGTTTATGTACCACATAACTGTGGTGTTGTCTGTCCTTATTAGCAGGTGGCCTTGATGCAGAAAGAGTTTGAAGGCCTCGATTGCATGCATCACTACCAGCATTTCCTTTCGGTTTATGTGCATGCATAGCTCCCTTTGTGACCATAGTCCTTGAATACATCTGCCCTCCATGTGTGCTCCCCAACCGTGGTCTGAAGCGTCCGTTGTAATGGTTTGGCTGGCTATTGGTTTGCTGAAGGGCAGACCCCTGTTTGACTGGCTTGCTTGAGCCCACCACAGAAATTCCTTTTGGAGGCATGAAATGAGTGGGATCAAAGTTTCTAAGCTGTGACTGTGCTGAGTCCATAAACTCCTTAGGTACCATGGTAGTTTCCTCATATGCAGCCTTGCCTGTTGAATCAGAAGAATGCAAGATGCCATGTAACCCAGGGCCTGCAGAATTTTCCTTGCAGTCAGCTGAGTTTGTCTTGTCAGATTCTTGAAGTAATCCGGTAGTTGTCTTTGTTTTTCTTCTGTGAGAAAAGCCATTTGGGTGGTTGTGTCTAGATCCGCACCCAGAAAAGTTATTCTTTGGGATGGAACAAGTCTTGATTTGTGAATGTTGACTGTATATCCCAAGGCCTGCAGTAGGTGGATGGCATAACTCAAGTCCTTTACCAAAGTTTGTTGGCTGTCCGCTTGTATAAGGCAGTCGTCCAGATATGGGTATATTTGAATCCCCTGAAGTCTGCAGTGTGCAATTACTGATGCCAGGCATTTCGTGAATACTCTGGGTGCAGTAGATAAGCCAAAGGGCAATGCTGAGAATTGATAATGCTCTGAACCTGCAAGAAATCTGAGGTGTCTTCTGCAACTTTGTCCGATAGGGACATGCAGGTATGCCTCCTTGAGGTCTAGATTCACCAGCCAAGACCCCTTGCCCAGCATGGGAAGGAGTTGCTGTAGAGTCAGCATTTTGAATTTTGGCACAATGAGATAAGTATTCAGTGCGGACAAGTCGAGAATAGGCCTCCATTGATTTTCTTTTCTTGGAACAAGGAATAGTCTGGAATAAAATCCTTGGCCTTGTTCTGAAAGAGGAACCTTTTCTATAACTTTCATTTGCATTAAGTTGGAGATTTGTTTCAAAGCCTCTGCCCTTTGATTTGGTGGCAGGTCTGGCATGCATTTTCTTTTTGGCAATGTGTGAAAATAGAACCTGTATCCTTTGTCTATTATTTGCAGTGTCCATTTGTCTCTTGTAATACTGTGCCAATTTTCTGAGAATAAAGAAAGCTTTCCGCCCAAAGGTGCTTCTAATTGAGCTCTGGTTGGCGGAGTCAAAGCAAAGTCATTGAGTCTGTCCTTGTGTAGCAGTTGTAGGTCCTGCACTACCTCTCTGGTTGGGAGGCTGCCATTGACGTCCTCTGTAGGAGCCTCTACCTCTGGCACACCTGTTCTTGCCTCTCTGAAATCTTTCTGTGTCCAGAAAGGACCAATTCTTGGTAGGCCAATTTCTGCTGAATCTTGGTGGTTGGACTTGTAGAAAATCTTTGACTGTTTGTACAGATTTTGCCTTTTCCTCAAATTTCTTTAAGACCTCCTGAGCAGTGGAGCCAAATAACTTTTGCTTCTCCAGTAGAGCATCCAGAAGCTTAGCTTTAACATGGTCTGGCAGAGATTGTTCCTTCAGCCAAGCATGCCTACGTATGACTGCACCTGTCATAGCTGACCTACATGAAGCTTCCAATGCATCATAACCACACTGCAAGAAATGGCTGCTAACCTGCTGGGAGTTATGTACCAGATCCTGAAGTGATTTGCGATCTAGGGGTTCAGGTGAAGACAGCTTCTTATGCAATTCATCTAACAAATACTCTTGGCACTGTATCATATGAAATTGACAATTTAATGCCCTCACAGAAAGAGTAGCAGAAGTATACACTTTTTTACCCCATCTCTCTAAAGCCCTGGACTCCCTTTCCGAGGGGAGTGGATTTTTAGTAGTGGCAGCTGCAACCCCTTTAGGGCCCTGGGAAATAGTTTCTGGATCAGCAGAGTGGGCCTTGTAAAGAAAATGATGCGAGTCCGGGACCCTGTAGTACCTATCGGGTTTGACAGGGGCCGGAGGTAGAGTGTCAGGGGTTATGCTAGAGTACACATCAATGACATGCAAAACAGGAGGAATAGCCAAAGGTCTATGCTGAGGTAAATGCAGAAAAGTTCTTAATCTTTTCCTGGAATCGGAGAATTCCTGGCCCTGCCACTTGAAAAGCTCTCTCATAGTGTGAAGGGTCTCCCCGAAGGATAGTTCTTCAGGAGGGGAGGCCGAGGGGATGGATCCTATGCATCAGAATCCTCGTAGGCTGAAAAAACCTCCTCCTGGTAGTCCAAGAGAGCAGAGCCATCAGAGGCCTCCTCTGAGGAGTGGGGATCAGAGGGCTCAACCCTGGGCCTTTTGTCTGGAGGAGGTTGAGAGCCCCTGTCCGGATGGGGTTGAGAGCCCCTAATTAAGGAAATAAGGTCCTCTGCTAAAGTTAGAATCTGTGAACTTGTACAGGGTTCCTGAGGAATAACCCTGGGAGGCATAGCTTTTGGGTGTTTAGCAGCTTTAGCCCTGGTGAATGCCTTTATGGACATGGATGCAGGAGGCCTGGCTGCACCACGTGCTGGTGTAGTTTTGTCTAGAGGAATGGTGTCAGAAGTTTCCAAGACACCAGTTTCTGAAAGAAATTCAATAACCGACTCAGCAGGGGCCTCCGGGGCCGAGGTTGTCGGTTGAGCGGTTTCGGGGGTCGGAAGTACCAAGGACTCTGTTTCAGCCGAGACAGAGACACTCGCGGTAGGCCTGGCCGCGGTTTCAGTCGAAACCACGGCCCGCGTGCGTCTGTCCTTGTCCTTCCGTTTCATTTTTAAATGTGAAGTCGGAGTCTCCGATGGCATATTGTACGAAAAACTAGCCCCAAAAAATTCCTCTGCAAACTCCGCCCGACGTCTAAGAGTGCGTCGGTTGAAGGAAGCACAGGCTGAACAGGCCGAGACGTCATGGTCTGGGCCTAGGCAGGTGAGGCAGTAAGAGTGGAAATCCTTATGAGGTATTTGTTTCCCACAAGTTAAGCAATTATTAACTTTATCTGACATCGGCTGAGGCAAGAAAGGGTCCCCAACGGGGTACTTAGCTTTTGAAGTCTTCGGCAGCTGAATTACAGGAGCTGGCCGACCGGCACTTGCGAACTGCTTTTGCTTCAGGCACCACGCGGCAAGAAAGACTGGGGAAGATGGCGTCGGCTGACGCTTTTATACCCCAGGCGCTCTGACATCGGGGAAAGGGCGACATCAGCCGACGCCGGACCCAGACTTTGGAATCCGGCCGACCGAAGGGCTGCCTGAGGCAGGACAACCCATATGTGATGACTGCAGATGCATCTTTGAAGGACATCATCATCATTCTGACGCAGTTTCAAGTCTTTTCGGGACACAAAATTGAGATTAAAAAAAAGGGTACAGCCATACATAATATACCCACACATTAATTTAATGGGGGCATGAGAAGATGTACTATTTAAGAGTAAGGATTTAAAAGGTTTTGTTATAACATCAAGGATACATGGGAAGAGACTAAACAAAAATACAAAAATTGAGAAACTAGAAGCTCATTTTTATGGTTATGGATAGTTCAAGATGCAAAACAGTGAAATGTTTTTAGTCTGTTTCGTTTTGTGTACGGGTCAGGCACATTTTTAAATCAATATAGTATTAATTATTGTCCACAACTTCTCTACTGCTTGAAGGAATTTATCTGGGAAGGGAACAGGGCAACAATTCAGTAGGATAAGCAAATTCTCCCAATAGAGCACAGATGTTTAGGATTACATGGTTTGAAGAGAAATTTTAGACCTGCACAGTTAAGGCTCATATATAGTAAGACTAGCAGACTGTTGATAAAGAAGCAGGAGAGGGTTTAAAGAAATAGAGTGCGATCTGGAATGCAGATCCCGAAGGAGAGTAAACCATACAGAATATTGTATTCATATCATATCATATCAAAAAGTATTCTAAGAACCAAGCCAACATGACCGTCGAGAAAGGAGATTTTGCCAATAAGAATGACTGCAAGTAAGGGTACAGCAAATAGGCAAGAGGGGGTTGATTTTTACTGCAGAAAACTAGCAAAGGAACCAAGGTACTGGAAGCAAATAACTAGTGAGCAACAAGAATGATATCACTACAAAAAGGATTTCATTTAAACTATGCCGGAGATTTATTCTTCAAAAAGAACTCTGCCAGAATTTGATAACCATACATTGGATTTTAAAGGTTTATAGATTACAGCAGGCCAGAATCCAGATCACTAACTCCAGAGGCTGACCAATGTTTCCCTTTTTGGAAAGGTAACTAGCGAGGGAAAGGTAATAAGACATGGATGAGGCCAAGAAGACGTTTGGACTACAGGCTAGAGAGACTACCTTCCATATCAGGGACTGGTATCAGAGTATAGGCAAAGAGAAAGACACAAGGGAAACTTAAGTGAAAAGACCTGCTCTGGAAGAGCTTTTTAGATGAATCTAGAAAAGGAGCTGCTGTTAAAAATGGATAATTAGTAGGCATATAAAACAGTGCATGCTAACTATAAGAATCAGAGGAAGTTAGCAAACATCGAGAAGAGACTGGAAAAGCAACGTACAATGGGAAGATATATGTATGGTTCCTAAGTACACAACAAAATCCAGAAGGTTTAGGATCTTTGCTAGAAAGTGTCTGCACAGGTACTTTTTATACCCCAAGTAGCCTTCAAAGAATTTTTCCTCAGGTAGACAGCAAATGTTGGAGGTGTCACGGGGAAGAAAGAAGTAACTAGGAACATATGTTTTGGGAGTATAATGAGTTGTAAGACTTTAAAAATTCCCTACAAAATAGTCTTGTCAGAAATAATGGGTAAGCAAATGGCTGTATCTAAGGAAATTATTCTTTTGATCTAGAGTACTGGACATGAACTACATAGACAAAGCAATTAAAGGGAGAGAAAAACTGGAAGAGGGAGGACGGAGCAAATTACACAGAAATAAATGGAAATTATGAGAATACATACAGAATAACATTCATGAGGAATAGGAGTGAGGTTTAAGGGAAAGCAAGATTTTAGCAATTTATGTAATGTTGGACTGATGACAAAAAGAAAAAAAAAGATAGGCGATGTACAATGTATACAAATATAAAAAAAGTGTTAATGTGTTTTTCTTTGTTAATACATGTTTGCCTAGGACTTAAGTGATAATTTAATAAAGGTGTTTAAAAAATATGCAATGGTTGATTACCATAAGTTAGAACTGGGAGGTGAAAGGGGGAGGGTCAAGGACCCCTGGGTGATGGTCCTATCAGTCTGCCCTAGGACCAGAAAAGGACTCAAGCTAATGGTGCTTTGCAAAAGTATGCGCAGAGGATCATGTTGCCGCTTCTAGAATCCAAATCCTTCCAAAAAGCCACAGAAAAAGTCAAGGCACCGGTATAGTGCACCTTCACCCTGCCTGAAACAGTTTTTTTTCTGGTGAGAACAACAAATGGTAACAGCCAAAGGCAATCATTTGGAAATGGTCCGTCTCACAGGTTCTCTCTTCTTACCTTCTCAAGAAATGAACTGATGAACTGACTGTACCAGAACAGTTTGCGAGCATCCAAATTATGAAGTACCCTTTCTCCCCTGTTTAGTTTCCATTCATGAGGGTCTGCCTTTGTCCTGCTCAGCTGGTCAGCCTCACAGTTTTGCTCCGATAGGATGTAGGAAGCCCATAGAATGAGACTGTGCTGTAAGGCTATATCCCAAGCTAACATGGCTAGTCTACAAAAGGGCAAGATTTAGGTCCTCCTTGCTTGTTTACTTATCACATCACTGTGATATTGTCTGTACCTACTTGAACAGGTCCTGCGAACCACAAATGATTCAGAGTGGAGAACCTTTACAACGAGCTAGTTGTTTACATCACTGTGATATTGTCTGTACCTACTTGAACAGGTCCTGCGAACCACAAATGATTCAGAGTGGAGATCCTTTACAACGAGCTAGTTGTTTACATCACTGTGATATTGTCTGTACCTACTTGAACAGGTCCTGCGAACCACAAATGATTCAGAGTGGAGATCCTTTACAACGAGCTAGTTGTTTACATCACTGTGATATTGTCTGTACCTACTTGAACAGGTCCTGCGAACCACAAATGATTCAGAGTGGAGATCCTTTACAACGAGCTAGTTGTTTACATCACTGTGATATTGTCTGTACCTACTTGAACAGGTCCTGCGAACCACAAATGATTCAGAGTGGAGATCCTTTACAACGAGCTAGTTGTTTACATCACTGTGATATTGTCTGTACCTACTTGAACAGGTCCCACGAACCACAAATGATTCAGAGTGGAGATCCTTTACAACGAGCTAGTTGTTTACATCACTGTGATATTGTCTGTACCTACTTGAACAGGTCCTTCGAACCACAAATGATTCAGAGTGGAGATCCTTTACAACGAGCTAGTTGTTTATGTGCTTTTGTCTTTTTCTGTCCCAGATGCCTTGTACTTTTATCCCCTCTGACATTGCTCCACAAGTAAATTCTGAAGAGTCTGTTGTGACGGACTGATCTAAAGTAGTCAAGTAGAAAGAAGGGCTTGGATGCTGGGACATATATCTCCACCAAGTGATTTCTGTTTTCACAAATCCCAGAATTAGAATTCGGAAAGACAGCGGGTGACGTGCTGCTGCTAGGACCAAAGAAACGTCAGATACCACTGTATTTTATGTGGTCTTGCTAGAGGTACCATGAAAATCATGGATGCTATGAGGTCCAGAATCCTGACGCATTCCCTTTCAGTGATAGAAGTCTGAGTGGAAGCCCCCAGGAATTGGACTAAATAAAATATGTTTTTCCTGTGGAAGCAAAGCTCTTTGTACTGGGGTATCTAGCATGCATTTCAGAAACACAATACAGTGAGATGGAGTCAAAAAAGTTCTGAATGTTTTCTTGAAATACCACCCTCTAAGAGTTCTCTAACCCAAAAAAAAGATTCCTAACACTTAGGAAAAAACTCTGCAAAGATAAGCAAGTCATCTAAATATGGAAAATGTGGATGTCCTGTAGCCTGCAATGGGCTATGACACGACCTAGACCCTGTGAATAGTTTTACAGCAGCGGCTAGCTCAAATGGTAAGGCATATAACTGATGTGATCCAGACGTCAAAACTTTAAACATCTGAAATTCCCGATTATCAGGAATGTGCTAAGCCTCTTAAATCTAAGGTTATTAAAAAAAAAACTATTCAAATGAGGAATATGGGTCAACAGGTTGGGAAGTGACAGCATTTAGAAGTTGGGCACTACCAGAAACTAGTTTAGGGGAAAAAAAAAAAAAAAAAATGGTCTCTGGAAATTTTATTTTGGTGCTAAAAATATTCTTGAATAAAATACTTTTCCCACCAGGTAAGGGAGGGACCTGCTACTATTACTCCCGGAGATAATGTGTTGTAGAAAAAGGAAAATAAAGTTTTGATCTGGCAGATGCGGAATTCTCTGGAAACTGCCATCTATATACCAGCTGATCAGCTTTAGAACCCATTTTTCAGAAACGATTAGTTGTCAAACAAAAATGGAGAATTAGTCTTTTTTGAAGGGGTAAGGGAATGCCAGGGTGGGAAGTGGGGGCAAAGTCCATTAAATAGTCATTCTGCCTTATATGGCTGTCCTTTGTTCTGCAGGGTTCCAACTTTTTCAGAACAGCTTTGCCACTGCTTTTTAAATGTCTGTTTAGCAGCATTCTGCTGAGATAGTTTATTCTGTTTCATACCAAAATTGGACAAGGGAGCAGAAAAACCCTTGGAAAATTTTGAGAAGGAGGGCTGAAAATCTGTGGGATTCTCTGAGTCAACTTACCACTTTCATCACATTTTTTGGACATCTATAGTCCAAAAACTAAATGCAAACCCAAAGAAGAATTTAGTCTCATTTTTACATCTTCTGAGAGGTTCTAAAAATGCAGGTCGAAAAGTTGCCGCAATATAGTACCAGTGGCAACAGCCCTGGATATATTTTCTGCAGAAGCATACATACACTTTAAACAATGAGTAGTGAACTAAAATGGAAAAAAACAAAACTAAACCATATAAAAGCAGATTCTTCCTCAACAGGGACATTCCACATATTTTCACAATTAGAATAAACTTTAATAGATGAGCCTGACAATAAAAATTTCTAAAAAAATAAAATGTTATGTTGTCCTATCTCACCTTCATTCTTGCAATGATGGGTTCAGAGACGATCCTCTGCTCCGACTCGACCGAATACACAGCTGAAAGACTCGAACTTGGCTCATGGCAAGTTAGATATCCTATAATGCAGTGGTGTAACTCCCCAGATCTCGTTTGCCGCTTTACGAGGTTGGATGCGCTCTTCTTGTCCGTGGCCAAGTTGTGAAAATTATTTCTACTTATTACCTTTAATCTCTTTTTATATTATAATGGATTTTTTTCTTGTATTGTAGTTACATAGTCAGCCTTTGAACTAGAATATTTAAATTTTTTATAGCTATTTTTCCCTTTGGTACTGCCTTTGGCCATTGTTTTCATAGGCCTTGCTGTATCCCTTGTAGTGGTTGTTGTTGTGTCTTGTCGTATATCTTAATAGTAGCTCATTTAAGTTAGAGAGCTATTCGCCCATTTTAGTTAGAAGCTTGTAGTTGGTGTTGTTTTCTGGGATTTAGGGCCGTGAGGCCCTATTATCTTCCCCTTGTTAGTTAGCTAGCTATATATTAGTAGTTTTAGTAATTAGAACTTTTTGTTGTTATATTTTGTGGTCTTTTGTCACAATCATGTCCAAAGACCCAAAGGAGAGGGAACATAAAGCCTTTGGGCTTCAAAAACTGACAGAAGTGTTCACAAAATATGTCCATCACTGATGGTCATGTCATGTATGTTTATTGCCTTGGAGCTATTCATTTACAAGAAGATTGTAGCCAACTTTTGAGGAAGCTATCCACAGTTCTTCCTCCTTTTCTTCTCCTTCTTCAAACAATGACAAACCTAAAATCACCTGTTGCATTGGCTCAGTCGGAGCCTCCAGTCAAGTTAATTAAAATTTCTAAGGCTACTACCTCCTCGATTCCACAGTCCTCAGAGCCAGAGGTTATTTTGATTGACAAGCCTGGTCCTTTAGCTCCAAAGTCTTCGGAGCCGCAAGATACCTGTTCTCAGAGATGGTCCATGGAGATTTCACAGTTTTCCCCTACACTGAGATCTCCCATTTTTGCACAGGTCTCGTTCCCCATCCCTATCCCTCCAGGTCCACCAGGAGCTTATCTGACGATGACGTGGAATGGGTGGTACAGACTCTTGAAAATAATTTGGTTAGCGCTGGTGACTTCGACTCCGACCCATTTGGTCCTGGAGCCTACTATACCAACTGTACCCACTGTTCCTCCTCAGAGCCAAGCTGGACCTTCTGAGCCGGAGTCCTTGGCACCACTTACTGTGGATCAGTCAATTCCGGGACCCCCTTCGGTGATCACAGAGCAGACCTCTGCTCAGACACTCTCTGCGCCATCCAGAGAGTCTAGGAGCTGGGGTTCCCAGGTCTGCCCCAAGGGGGATTCTCAGCCCATATCTTTTTTGGTGCCGAGCCTACCCCTTGGAGCGTCGGCCCAGGTTAGCTCGGCTCCTACATCAGCCTCGGGTCCGGTGGCTTCCTCTGTCTCCTCAGAGCCAAGGGAGTCTTCGGAGCAGGTGGGGTCTCTGCCTTTGGGCTGATGAGTGTGCTGTCTACCCCTACAGTTCCACATAAGGATACCAGCATTTGTCCCCACAAGGCACCAGCTACTGTCACGACACCACCCATTCCACAGGACAGCAGAGATCCAGAGTCTCAGGATCTCCCATTGGGCGAACCCCTCTCCTCCGAGGCCACCCCAGAATACTCTTCTGAAGAGCCCCCTTGAAGAGAACTTGCAAGAGGAAGCACATTTATTTTATTTATTTCAGTTTGATTACCGGGAAGTCCACTGGGCCACGAGGTACCCATTTTCAGTGGAGACCCGGGGAGAAAAGCTCCAAAGGCAGTACAATCAAGGTTACAAATGAAAGATAAAAATATAATAGAGGTACAATAGAAGTGTCTCGTATTAATTATACATAGTAAGAACAGTGCAACAAACTAAAATAACGTTTAAAGTTCTAAAAATGTTCTAAAAACAATCTAAAAGATTCTAAAGAAAAAATGTTCTAAAAATGATCTAGAATTTTTTTTTTTTTGTGCAACGTTTTCCTCTGTACAGTCAACTGAGAGGTAGCTTAGACATTTTGGGAGTTAGAAATGAAATCAGAGAGCAGATATGAGAGAGGGTAATTTATGTAGGGTGAAAGCAAGAACATTTCCATTTAGATGATAGGTATGAGTGGAGTTGGGTCTTGAAAAATTCCGTGTTAGGTATAGTCCTAAGTGAAGGAGGCAGAGAGTTGCATTTTTTGCCAAGAGAGTAGGATAGTAGTAGCTGGCCAGCAGAATGTTTTGGTCTGTGAATGGAGATTAGGTTTTGGTGTTCTGATCTCAATGATCGGCTAGGGATGTAAGGGGGAAGGATGTTGGATAAAGCAGGGCATTTTTCAGGGTAGAATATTAATTTATGAGCGGTTGTTAGTTGGAGATAGTTGAGGTGGTTAGGGAGCTCTAACCAGTTTAGAGATTGAAGGGTAAGGCAATGGTGGGTTGAGGTTTTGGATTTAGTGGCGAATTTAGAGATTTTATTATAGCAAGCGTCAAGTTTAGAGGTGAGGGATGCAGACAGATTAGTTAGTAGAGGGGCACCATAAAGGAGAGAGGGTAGGAGGTAGCTAAGGTGTGCCTAGTGGAGTTTGAAAGAAATTGGTTGTTCCTGTAGAGCATGCCTAACTTTTGGTGTTTTTTTTTTTTTATGTTTTGTTGTATGTGGAGATCAAATTTGAGGTGCTCATCAATGGTAATGCCAAGGAGTTTTGCGGAAGGGACTACTTCTATGGGAGTATTGGTTTGGCTTAGGATGTTGAAAGTGTTTTTGTCAAAGGGGGAAGCCTTGGTAGGGGGAAAAATTAGTATTTTAGATTTGTTGGAGTTGAGGGAAAGATGGTTATTGTGCATCCAGTTTTCTGTAGTGGAAAAAGCTTTCCGTGTTTTGGACAGAAGTTCAGAAAAATTGTGGGCGGCGCAAACTAAGGTAGAGTCATCAGCGTATTGGATGACTGTAGTGTCAGGGAGGGCAGAGTGAAGGTTATTTATGAAGATGTTGAAGAGTATGGGACTGAGGATGGAACCCTGAGGAACTCCGGTAGGAGTAGGTAAGAAGGAAGAGTCCTTCCATCTGACAGCTTGAGATCTATCAGAAAGGTAACTGGAGAACCAGGAAAGAGTATCTGGGGAGAGATTAAGGTAGGAGAGATGAGAGAGAAGGTGTGTATGGGATATGGTGTCAAAGGCTTTTGAAAGATCTAATAGAACAGTGGATACAAGTAAACCAGAATTGCGGGCTTGATTAACTGTTTCTAAGAAGGAGAGTAGGGCAGTTATGGTGCTGTGGCCAGGGCGGAAGCAGTGTTGGGTGGGAGTAAGTAGCTGATTATACATTAAGTAGGGTAAAAGTTGGTGGTGGACGCATTTTTTCTAGAATTTTAGATAAATCAGAGAGTAGGGCTATGGGGCGGAAGTTAGAAATAGAGGTATTTTTACCTCCTTTGTGAAGTGGTAGAATGTAGGCAGAGCGCCAGTTTTTGGGTACATATGACTCTTAAGGATCGGTTGATCAGGATGCTAATAGGGAGAGCAATCCCTTCAGCTGCGTGTTTGAGGAAGGAGGGTGGAATGTTGTCAGGGGCATTAGAGCATGGCTTTAGTTTAGATAGCAGCTTTTTTATAAACATTGTGGAGACTGGTTTGAGACGGAACATAGAGGGGCTGTTATTTGGAGAGTCTAGGAAATTGGATGTATTGTTGTTGGGAAATGTTTTGGATAGCTTAGTTATAGAATCAGTTAAGAAAGTGTTGAAGTGAGAACTTAGTTCTTTGTCGGATAAATTGGGGTCAGGGCAGGGGTTACTTCTTGATCCAGGATGGAGAAGAGAGTTAACAGATTTCCAGAAAAGTTAATGGTTGTTGTTATTGGTCTGAAATTTATTGTAGTAGTTTTTTTTGTCTGTGGAAATTAATTTTTTTACCTGGTTGCGGAGTTGGGTATAATGGAGCTTAGCAGAAGGAAGTTTAGTTTTCTGAAAAAGCTTCCAGGATTTGTCTGTAAGATGCATGGTATGTTTAGTCTCTTTGGTCAGCCAAGGAGCAGAATCGGCTTTGATTCGTTTGTATCTTAGGGGGGCTAGGGAGTTAAGAGTATTGAGGAAGAAAAAGTTGAAATGCTCAACAGCATTGTCAAGGGAGAGAGTGTTAAGGAATTGCCAATTAATTTGCTTGAAAATGTTGGAGAAGTATGTGGGGTTGAAGTTGCTAAGGTTACGAGTTTGGATGTAGTTATGTTTGTATTGGGAGGTGTTGGCTGAGCGATGAATGAAAGCAGGGAGATGGTCACTAAAGGAGTCAGGGATAGTGCCAGAGAGAGAGATTTTTTTTGGGTTGCAAACTAAAATCCAGTCTATGATAGAACCTGGGGAGTGGGTTTTGTTAGGTCGGGTTGTGGAGTGGATTACTTGGGAGAAGTTGAAGAGATTGATGTCTAAGGAGGAGGAAGGGGTGGTGATTTTGTTCCAGTCAATGTTGACGTCACCCAGAATAAAGGTTTCATATTTTATTTCAGATGAGGCCCAGTGGAGAATATTCTCAAGAGTGGAGATATTATCACCTGGGGAGATGTATAAGGAGATGAAGCAGATATTTTTGTGTTTATTGAGCCGTAGGAGACTTGCGGTTAATTCAGTATTTTTGAATTGAGGGAGATAATGGAGAGAAGGTTAGAGTAGATTATGGCAGATCCACCACCTTTTTTGCTTAGTCGGTCAGTCCTGAGGATATTGAACCCAGGAGGTAGGATTTTTGAAACAGAGATGAGGTTTTAGCCAGGTTTTGGAGATGGCTAATATGTCTGGTTGATTGTGACTGATCCAAGCATGGACATGGTGAATTTTGTTAAGGCTCTGGGCATTGATAGTGAAGATCTTGAGGGTGTTTAGAGAGGAAGTTGGTGAAGAAGGAGGCTTAGGTGAGGAAATGTTGGTGGGGGAAGGAGAGAGAGGGATGTTAGTCTTGGGGTAGGGGCCAGGGTTGGGATGAATGTCTCCAGATAGGGCAAGGAAATTACAAGAGATGGCCAAGCTTTTTAAGTCTGGAGTGGAGGAAGTTAAATGGGGTGGGTGGAGGTATGAGAGGGAAACTTTTGGTAGTGGTGGAGAGTAATTTGGGATGGAAAATATGCAGAAGGTTTGTTTGGATAAGGGAGGGGGAAATGGAGTGGAAGTGAGAGAGTAGAAGAGGATGTGGGTGAGTGGAGGCGATTGAATGAGTAGAAGGTAGGTATTGTGGGCTTTTAAGGTGTAAGAAGTAGTGTGATGGAGAGGAATTATAAAGATGAGGAGACAGAAAGGGAGTCTGAGAGTAAAGAGGATTTGGGAGGGCATGTTTGGAGTGGGTGGGGTATGGAAATGAGAAATTAAGAAAGAAGGGATGAATTAGTAGTGGAGAGAAAGGTAGAGGGGTGGAGGGGAGGTATGAAGGTTGAGTGGAGTGGGAGAGGGGAGGAGACAGAGGAAGGAGGAGAAAGGGCAAGAGTAAAAGTGGGTGGGGAGCTAAGAGGGGTGTAGAGATTGGTTAACTGAAGAAGGAAATTGAGGGAGGAGGGAAAGACTGCGATTGGTTATGGGAAATGGGAGGAGATAGAGAGGTATAAATGTAGAGGTGCTGGGGGCAGGGTAGGGGAGCGGAGTGAGCCCGTAGGGCAAACGGAGTGGGAAGAGCCCGAGGAGGAGAAGTGATGAGGACAATCAGTAAAGAGAGAGTATTCAGAAGGTAAGTTTAGCAGAGATGAGAATATGTAAGGTAAGAGATGCAGGGAGTGTGAGTGGGTAGTGAGATGCACAGAGAAGTGGAGTTAGAGAGTAGATGCAAGGAGAATAACTAAGAGAGAGGGAACAGACTTCAGAGAAGGGATACCGTAGGGCTGTATATAAGGGAAGAGAGGCTAGAATACCTGGATAGTAGAGGGGGAAAGAGCAGGGGGAAGGATGTTAGAGGGCTGAAATAGGGGAGATAAGGGAGGAGAGGGTAAAGTAGAGGGGATAATAAAGAAGGTAGGGGAGTGTCAACTAGAGGCCAGGTAGTCAGAAACAGTGGAGATCCCAGGGGGAGAACAGGCAAGGGGAGAAAGGTAATGGAGGGTCAGGAGAGGGGGTAAGGAAATATGAGGAGAGCTACAAGTAGCAGAGAAGGGGATAGAGAATAAGGGGAGAACTCCAGACGAGTCAGTCACTTCAGACACTGACCTGGAGTCAGTAAGGTCCCCACGGTCGTCCACTGACATCTCATTCGCAGATATTCGAGAGATCCTGAAGCAGAGATGCGACTGGCAGGCCATCACCCCTTCTGATGAGAAGTCAGTGTACCTCAAGGCTTCTGGATCTCATCCTTCAGCCTCCTGGGTGTCTCCGCCTTTCGACAAGCTAATGGACTTGGTCAGTCAAAAGGCGTGGGAGTCACCTGACACAATGGAACCAATCCCTCAGAGGCCAAACAAATTCTTATCAGCTCCTTCCAGAAAGGATTTCCTCACTAAGGGGGTACCTGTAGATGCTATGGTGTTGGCAGCAGCCACAAAGAAGGAACTTTCAGAGACATCCTAATCTGTCCATCCTCCGAACAAAGACTCTTGAACGATGGACAGATACGGGAAGCGTGCCTTTTCGTCAGCGGCCTTTACTCTTAGATCGCCGAACTACCTCGCTCATTTCACAAGGCTAGAGAGAGATCTCCTGAAAGAACCAGGAGATACTCTACAAGGTACATTGGCTGCGGGGGTGAATGAGAAGGTCTCCTCCCAGCTAACTACCTTAAATTCCATCAACTCCTCCAGGAGGCTGATCTCTTACGCAGCTGATAGAGCGAGCAGGGCAGCGGGTTCTGGAGTTTCCCTTAGGAGACACTCCTGGATGCGCCTGTGCAATTTTGCAAAGCCCTAATGCCCCTTTTGACAGTTCCTCACTCTTTGGACCAAAAGTAAAAGACACTCACCTGATGCAAGCAGAAAGGAAAAACTCTGCTATTGGAGTAAGTTTTTTCCGTACCTTCAAGACCTTATCCTAAAGGTCAGAAGAGTGGGAAAATGTGGTTCAGAAGATCCCAGAGAGTTTTCCAGGATGCACGGGGTGAATCCTTCTCCAGGGGCAGAGGAGGAGGTAACAACGCTAGATGCCACCCTGGAGGCAGAGGGGGCCCGCAGAACCAGAGCACGTGTGATTCCTTTCCCGGACGCCCCTATCAGCGCTCTTGAAAGGAGGCCAGACTGCTCTGGAGGCAGTCGGGGGACGTTTATCTATGTACCCAGAAGCCTGGCAAACTATCACAAGAGACAAGTGGGTACTAAGAATAATATCCAGAGGATATTCCATCCCCTTTTCCTACCCTGTCCCACAGACCAGAACAATCTCAGATGTTCCACCCAATCTAAGGGAGCAAGCAACTATAGAGATTCAAAAGTTGCTGCACAAGAGAGTCATCCAAAAGAATCATCCAAGAAGTCCCCGCAGACCAAATAGGATTTGGAACTTACTCAAGATTCTTTTTTGGTGCCAAAAAGAACAGGGGACTGGAAACCCATATTAGACCTATCAATTTAAATTAATCTGTCAAGAAGTCAAAGTTCTGAATGGTAACACTGTAGTCTACGCCTCCCTTTTTAGGGAAAGACGATTGAATGTGCTCAATAGACCTTCAAGATTCTTACTACCACATAAAAATTGGACAGGGCATTGAGAAGGTACTTACACTTCCGTGTGGGAGCCAGTCATCATCAGTTCCGAGTTCTGACCTTTGGTCTCACTACAGCCCCCAGTGTGTTCACCAAATGCATGGCAGTAGTCACAGCTCACCTGAGGCGTCTAGGATTCCGAGTGTTTCCCAGTCTAGACTGGCTTCTGCCACCACCAAGCATCTACTCCAACAAGCCAGGGATGTGACTTTGGAAATTTGCGCTCAATGGGTATTAGTCAACTTTCAAAAATCTGCCTTGTTGCCCTGTCAACATATTACATTTATAGGCGCAGATCTAAACACTGCTTCTCTGGTAGCATGTCTTCCAACAGACAGTTTCAGCACTCAGGCAACAGATAGTTCATCTTCTTCCCAAGACCAAGGTGAAAACAAAGATAGTTCTAAAATTATTAGGGACAATGGCTTCCACAATAACACTGGTTTCCCTTGCTAGAATGCACGAGGATCTTTCAATTGCTGTTATTCTTCCAATGGTCACTTCAAGAGCTTCCTAGGTCTCACCTGATCAGGACAACGGAATCATGCAAAACCTACTTAAGATGGTGAATACACTCTAGCCATGTGACCATAGGGAGACCCTTTGTTCTACAACAACCCTTAGCTGCGGTGACCACGGACGCTTCCCAGATAGGGTGGGGGGGCATTATCTTGGGAGAACAGTTCAAGGTATATGGCAAGAACACGAGGCACACTTGCACATAAATGTCCTAGAGATGAGAGCAGTGCATCTTGCATTGCAAGCACTTCATGACTCTCTCCCTCTAGGGACAATTGCGATACAGTCAGACAATATGTCAGTGGTTTGGTACATAAGTGGGGGGACCAGATCTTATCCCCTTTGTCGTGAGGCCCTAAGAGTTTGGCAAAGGGCAGTTTCTTCCCAGCGCTAATAGCAACACACATTCTGGGGAAGTCCAACGTGATAGCAGACAAGATGAACAAGGCAATTTTAATGCCTCATGAGTGGTCTCTCAATCAGAATGTAGCGGAAAGGATTTTCCGAACACAGGGTCTGCTTTGCTATCTTTTTGGCACTCCCATGAATGCCAAGTGCAGCAACTACTTTATCCTAATCCCCCCCTTATGGGGGAGACACCAAGAGACACTTGCTCACGATTGGCCCTCGGGACCTCTGTGTATGCCTTTCCTCCATTTCCTCTTATACCCAGAGTCATTCAGAAAGCACAATCCTTGGGAAACAGGATGATTCTCATTGCTCCTTACTGGCCTCATCAAGTTTGGTTCCCCTTCCTTTGGCCTCATCTTCAGGAGAAGCCTTGTACTCTGGACCCAGTTCCAGACCTGCTGACACACGTCAGGTGTGCTTCATCCTTCTCTCCACACCCTCAACTTGACAGCTTGGTTGTTCCACTTCCCAATTTAGTCAGGCTTCAGAATTTCACTCCAACAGTTAAACATATCTTGATGTCCTCTCAAAGCTTCCACCAGAAAACTGTATTTGAGCAAAATGGAAAAGGTTTTCCCTCTGGGCGCAAAACAGAAACATTGACCCTTTCTCTGTGCTTTTTCACTCTATTTTGGAATTCTTGGCAGAACTCTTCCAACAGGGTTCAGCTGCAGCAACCATTAGAGTATAACTCGCTACAATTTCAAATTTCCACATTGGTGATCCTACTTCAAACTTAATGTCACACAGATTGTGTAGAGCCTTCTTGAAAGGTGCCTCCTTACTCCCTTTAAGGAACCCCTTTCTCCTCGGGATTTAATTTTTTTTCCATCTTACCTAATGTTACCACCTTTTGAACCTTCCTCATCTTCAGACCTCAAGTTCCTTTCCTGGAAGACCATTTTTCTGGTTGCAGTAACATCTGCTAGAAGGGTATCAGAGTTGCAAGCCCCATCTATCCAACCGCCATATTTGATATTTCATAAGGATAGGGTATCCTTATGAACTAATCCATCATTTTTACCTAAAGTCTCTTCTTCAATGAACATTAATCAATCCATTGAGCTTCCAGTGTTTTTTCCTAATCACAGCAACAAGGAAGAATACAAATTACATCAACTGGACGTGAGCAGACCACTCAGATTCTATTTGCATAGGACAAAAGACTTTAGAAAATCTGATACCAGTTGTTCATATCCTTTTCAGACACAAAAAAGGGCAGCTCAGTTCCAGTTTCCAACTGGCTCTCTAACTGCATTACATTCATGTATACCTCAGAGATTTACCATTTAAGGCCAAGGCTCATTCCACTAGAGCACTGGCTACATCTTCTGCCTTTCAGGCCAGAATTCCTTTGGATAATATTTTTGCTGCAGCTACCTGGGCTACTTCTCATACATTTATCACACATTACAAAGTGGATTTGGCCTCCAGGGACAGGACCTCCTTTGCATCCACTGTAATTAAAGGTGTACTCTCGTGAGCCACCAGGGGAAAAGATGCTAGGGACACTGTCCCATCATTGTAAGATTGAAGGCAAGATAGGACAACATAACAAAAGTTATGCACTTACCATAACGTCTCCCTCCTTCCCCCTTCCAAAGACTACTTGTGGACCTGGTGGATGTTTTACTCCTTTCAGGAGTTCCTTGCTTTATTTGTTTCTCCTATTCCACTGGGGATAGCATATATCTGTATATGGTTCTTTACAATTCCTTTAGTAGTAGCAGCAAACAAGATCTGGGGAGTTACACCACTGCAATATGGGATACCCACTTGCCACGAGCAAAGCTGGAGTCTTTCAGCTGTATATTCGGATGCCGAGCCCATCATTTCCTTGTGAATTTTTCTGTTCATATATGGAAGCCCTTAAATCTTTGCTAAAAGGACAACCCAGGATAGAAAATGTTATGTTGTAGTCTGTGTTTGTTATTCCTAAGACATTTTTTTATAATACATATATTTCATGTCTTCTCCTCTTTTGTATTAATTACTAAATGAAACAATATGTATCTATGTAACATGTATGTAACTTACTGTCAATGTGGAGCTTTTCTCCCCGGGCCTCCGCTGAAAATGGACATGTATCCAGTCGGACCATCCCGGTCAACAAATGTAAAATAAAATAAATAAAAAATAAATAAATAAATCATTGTAAGAATGGACAGTGAGATACACAACAAACATGGAACGTTATGGTGAGTACATAACTTATTTATTGCAGAAGCATGCATTTTTTTTTCAAACTTATGAATTGTTTTACCATTCTTGTCTGAAGGGAAAGGATTAAAATTAAAATGCATAGCAGCATCTGGAATAACTAAAGCTATAGCTGGTGGGAAAGGTCTGGGATGAGTTGTGTGAAAACCTGAAAGACTGAGGAACTTTGTATGTTTTATCTGCTTTCTTAATGTGCAGCAAGCTAGCTGTCAGGGAAACCACAGGCAGTGGCAAACACCCCACCCCCAAGTGCAGACACGACTGGGTGAGAGGGTGAAGACTCTGGGAATTCCAGCTGTAACCGCTGGAAGTACTTTCAGAGGGAGAAAAGTACAGTTTTGTACCTACCATAAATGTAGATGTTCGAAGATCCACATTGCTGCAGTCCTTACACTTGGGTAGTCCGCTGTCCTCGGTCGGCCCGAATATCAAAGTATTAGGCTGACGTCGGTCAAGGCGCTTAAGACTGACATCAGGACGTCAGGGTACAAATGCGCATGACCAACGTCATATCCTCAGTCTTTTCTTGCCCCAGATGTCAGAAGACTCTAAACAGAAAGGTCAAAACCAAAAGACAGCAAAACAAACAACCCACCACCCTTGCACTAATCATATGTACAATATATACAATATCCACAATATTCACAACCCAAACCACACAACCGCCTCTAACTACAGAGGGGAAGGAGGGAGGGTAAATTGGACTGCAGCAATGTGGATCTTCGAACATCTACATTTATGGTAGGTACAAAACTGTACTATGTTCTTCATCTCACATTGCTGCAGTCCTTACACTTGGGTAGAATCCCAAAGCAGAGGAAAGGGAGGATGGCAAAACTATAAAGCAGTAGGAGCTGCCAAAATGCCCTGTAAAATTGCAGTGGCAAAACCAGCCCTAGATTTAGAGTAAAGTGGAAGGTGGTAATGCTTAGAGAAAGTATGCACTGAACTCCAAGTAGCTGCCTCCAAAATATCTTTAGTTGCCACCCCTTAAAAAGCTGTAGAAGTGGCAGTAGCCCTAGTGGAATGAGGCCTAATCCCAGCTGGAATCTCCTTACCATGATGGGAATAACAGAAAGCAATACAAAACCCAATCCACTTAGAAATAGTTTGTTTTGACACAGGCTTGCCCTGAGAACCCAAAGCAAATGAAACAAATAACTGCTGAGACTGCCTGAACCCTTTAGTTCTGCTCAAATAATATCGCAACTGCCTGTGTATATCCAAGGTGTGCAAAATCTTTTCCCCTTAATTTTGGGGATTTGCATAAAAAGTAGGCAAATGAATAGTTTGGTTTAAAGCCACACTAGAAACCACTTTAGGCATAAAGGAAGGATTATTACGTAAAGATACCCTATCCTTATGGAAAATTAAGAAAGGCTCAACTGCCATAAGGGCCTGTAATTCAGAAACCCTTCTCGCAGAGGTAATGGCCAACAAAAAAGCAGTCTTCCATGATAAATATTTCAACTCGGCAGTAGCTGCAGGCTCAAAAGGTTGTAGAGTGAGTTTCTCCAACACAAAATTGAGATCCCAAGCAGGAGTAGGAGCTCTACGTGGGGGTCTTATATTCTTTGCCCCTCTAAGGAATTGCTTAAACAAAGGATGAGAAAACAATGGTGGGTCACAGTCATAGTGAGCAGAAATTGCTGCAGCATGAATCTTAATAGAAGAGAAGGACAAACCCTTGTCCAGTAACTCAGCAAGATATTGAAGAGCCACACTTAAATTAGGCTTAGAAACATCAAATTCCTTTGCTGCACTCCAAAATAAAAATCTCTTCCATTTATCTGCATACACTTTCCTTGTACTAGGCCGTCTGGCCTCCAAAATAACATTCAAAACTTGCTGTGGAAGCTGAGACCCTCCAGGGTTTAAAACAGAATATGCCAGGCTGTTAGGTGAAGAGAGTGAAGTTTGACATTGAGTAAATGACTGTTCTCATGAGACAGCAGGTGTGGAATCGAAGGCAAAGGCCATGGAGGCTCCCGAACCAGACTTCTCAGTAATGGGTACCAGTGCTGTCGAGGCCAATCTGGAGCTATTAAAATCATCTTTGGCTTGTCCTGTCTGACCTTTAGGAGTACCTTTGGGAGGAGAGGCAGAGGTGGAAAGGCATACACATGAAGATTGCTCCAATTGAAAGAAAGAGCATCCACTTTCCAAGCTGTGGGATGAAACCTTTTTGTGCAAAACTTTGGCAGCTGGTAGTTTAGTGGAGAAGCGAACAGATCTATGTCTGGAGTTCCCCATGACACTGTCAATTTCTGAAATACATGAGGATCCAATTTCCACTCGTGGGGATCCATAATTCGTCTGCTCAACACATCTGCTAAGGAGTTCTGTGCTCCCGGCAGAAACCTTGCCTGAAGATTTAGCTGTAAACTGAGAGCAGTCTCCCACAAAATCATTGCTTGTCTGCATAGAGGATAAGAATGTGTTCCCCCTTGCTTGTTGATGTACCACATGACAGTTGTGTTGTCTGTTAGAACCAACACCTGCCCTGGAAGAAGGAAATCCTTGAAAGCTATTAATGCAAATTGGACTGCTAACATCTCCTTCAAGTTGATATGTAGATGTTGTAGTCTGGCAGGCCACGTGTCTTGTATCCACTTTCCATTTAGATGAGCTCCCCAAGCTTTGTCTGAGGCATCTGTCGTTAGAATCTGACTCGCCTCTGGCCGGGTCACAGAGTCCCTTGTTTAGGTGACATTCCTGAGCCCACCACAAAAATTCCTTTTGAATGCAAGGTATTATCTGAATGACAGTGTCCATATCTTGGCAGTGCTGTGTCCATACATTTTTGAGATACCATTGTAGCTTCCTCATATGCAGTTTGGCATTGGGAAGCACCAGAATACAAGATGCCATGAACCCCAAGGCTTGAAGGACTGTCCTTGCAGTCAGCCTGGACTGATGAGACAATTGATGGAAGTAAAGGGAAAGATTCTTTTGTTTGTCCGGGGTCAAAAAGGCCATCTGGGATGCTGTATTCAGTCTCACACCCAGAAAGCACATGTCCTGAGAGGGTACTAGACTGGACTTTATTTCGTTCACAGAATACCCCAGGCATCTTAGCACTGCTATCACATATTGCAAATGATGAAGAAGTTCGTCTCTTCCTTGAGCCAGAATCAGGCAATCGTCCAAATAAGGATAGATCTGTATTCCTTTTAGCCTGAAGAAAGCTATCACTGGAGCCAGAACCTTCGTGAACACTCTGGGCGCAGTAGATAAGCCAAAGGGCAATGCAGAGAACTGATAATGAGAAGTCCCAGCCAAAACGCAGATACTTCCTGCAACTTAGCCTGATAGGAACATGAAGGTAAGCCTCCTTGAGATCCAGAGTCACCATCCAGTGATCTTTGCCCAGCAGAGGTAAAAGCTGTTGTAACGTCAACATTTTGAACTTGGGAATGTCCAGATAAGTGTTGAGGATAGATAAATCCAAAATTGGTCTCCACGTGTTCCCCTTCTTTGGTACTAGGAACAGGCGAGAATAAAATCCTAGGCCCACTTCTGGCAGAGGGACCGGCTGTATGGCCCCTATTTGAAGCAGCAGAGAAATTTGTTTGTGAGCCTCTATTCTTTGCTGAGGAGGAACGTCTGGCATGCCTTTGAAAGGAGGCAAGGTATGGAAATAAAACTTGTAACCTTGGTGTATGATATCCAATACCCAACTGTCTTGGGTAATTAAACTCCAATTTTCCTTGAAGAGTGCCAACTTTCCTCCCAAAGGTGCTGCCAGACAAGAAGGCTCTGGCAGCTGAAAAGGTAGGTCATTGGGCCTGTTTACGAAAGGACTGGCCCCTGCCCTCACCCGAAGACTGTGCAGGTGAACTCCCTGTTCTAGGTCTGAAAGAGCCCTGAGCTCTGCCCCTACCACGTCTAGATCTACCCCTAGACTGTGAATCATAAGAAGGGTACGTCCACCCCTTAGCAGGCCAATTCCTACTAAACTTCGGAGGCTGAACTTGCAAAAAATCTTTAACAGCCTGCATAGACTTAGCCTTGTCTTCCATCTTCTTTAAGACTGCCTCCACAGGTGAACCAAACACATCAGACTGTAAAGGAGCATCCAAAATCCTTGTCTTAACATGGTCAGATAAATTCTGATCCCTCAGCCAGGCGTGCCTGCGAAGAACTGACCCAGTGGCAGCCACCCTAGACGAGGCCTGTACAGCATCAAAACCACATTGTAAAGAATGCTTACCCACCTGTTCAGAAACATGTACCAAATCTTGTAATTCTTTACACTCAATACCTTCCGCCAGAGCATCTACCTTAGACTTCAATTGAGAAAGAAGATAGTTTTGATATTTCAACATGTGAAACTGGCAATTCAAAGCCCTCATAGCTAAGGTGGAAGAAGTATAGACTTTCTTTCCCCATCTATCCAAAGCTCTGGCCTCTTTATCTGGAGGAACCGGATTTTTTACAACAGAGGCCTTGACACCCTTAGGTCCCTGACTAACAGTTTCTGGGTCCGCCCTAGGACTCTTAAAGATATTTATGAGCTTCAGGCACCCTGTAATACCTGTCCGGTTTAACAGGAGCTGGAGGCAAAGAATCAGGATTAAGTGAAGCCTCAGCAAACACATCTTCCACAACATCCAGAACAGGTGGTATAGCCAAAGGCCTATGCTGGGGTAAAAGCAAAATTCCTAAGCCTTTTCCTGGAATCAGAGAAGTCCTGACCTTCCCACTTAAAATGTTCCCTCATGGAATGAAGAGTCTCTGAAAAGAAAAATCCTCTGGAGGAGAAGCAGAAGGAGTAGAATCATCCACATCAGAATCAGAATAAGGAGAATACTCCTGCAAGTCTTCAGCCGAAGACTCTGAAACATCCGAAGCCTGCTCAAAACTCCCCAACTCTGGTTCCACCCTAGGCCTCTTATCAGGAGGGGGCAAAGAACCTCTAATCAAAGTAATTAAATCTTCTGCCATTTTAAGCATGTGCTTCTTGGGCACAGATCCTGATGAACTAGGAGTGACACCAACAGAAGCTAAACCTGGCCTGCCTCTGGGAGAAGCCTTGGAAACAGAAGGAGAGGGCCTAACCACCCTAGGAAGGGAGGGAGTACAGTAACCCGAGAAGCCCCTTCAGCCTGACCTGCCTCCTGAGAGGCCACATCCTGCAATATCAAAGTCTCCCCCTGGGACTCCAGAGAAGCCTCCGGCGGAACCACCGGTTCCACTGACGCCTCTAAAGAACCCGGCGTCCGGTGCGGACGACTCTTCTTGCCTGGGTTTAGCTGCTTTGTCTTTGCGCTTCTTGAAGAAGCGGGCGTCGGAGCATCCGGCGGCATATTATAATTGCACCGCTTCCGAAGACCAACCTGGCACAGTCTAACCTTCGCAATAGTGCGCTTATTGAACCTAGCACAAAAGCGACACCCAACAACGTCGTGCTCAGGCCCCAAACAAGGAATACACAAAGTATGATAATCTCTATGCGGTATCTGTTTCCCACAAGAAATACAGTTATTCACTTTTTCTGACATCCGGTAAACCACTGAGGCAAGAAAAACTAAAATATTCTAACGGGTACTTAGCCAACTTTGACTCGGTCTGAAACTCCGAATTCGAAAAATTTCAGAACGCCGAACGGCACTTGCAACGCTGCTTCTGCATCGGACCATGCGGCAAAAAAGACTGAGGATATGACGTCGGTCATGCGCATTTGTACCCTGACATCCTGATGTCAGTCTTAAGCGCCTTGACCGACGTCAGCCTAATACTTTGATATTCGGGCCGACCGAGGACAGCGGACTACCCAAGTGTAAGGACTGCAGCAATGTGAGATGAAGAACATCCTCCGTTTTCTCCCACTGAAGACACTAGCACATTCTAGCAATAGTCACAAAGAAACACTCACAGGGATATTCAGACGCATTCTCTTTTCTGAATCGGAAAATCTAGAGAGAAAAAAATGTGTCTATCCCCTCATATTCATCTACAGATTCAATTTTTTGAACCTCTTCATGAAAAGAGGAATCCTTTTTTCTTTCATCATAAACTACTATATAAAGTGGGTCACTAGCCAGTACAAGAACTGGAGCCAAGCTTAATAAACTACTACTGTCCAGTGAAACTAGTGCAGAAGATACAGGTTTAGTATTCTTTCTTTTTGACAGGAAACCTGGGGCAAACAGCAGCAGCAACAACTTCCCAAAGGATGAGCACAACATTCTGGCTAAGCAAGGGGCTTCCCTCTTCCTTTGTCCAAAGACAGTTGATTTCCCTTGTCTATGGAGGGGATCACAACAGCTGCAGAGGATGTGGCTAATCCCATGACCACAGTGGCTGTATAGTCAACATCAGACGTATACAAATACACAAGTGGTCTGAGGAAAGTACAGTTGTGTACACTTACCATAAATGTAAATGTTCAAGTGTACTCACTGTTGCAGTCATTACATTTGGGTAACCTGCTGGCAGGTTGCCTTCAGTTGGCCTGAATTCCAAAGTCTTGGGTCCTGCGTCGGTTGCTGTCTTCTCTTCTATGACGTCAGGTTGTCAGGGGTATAAAACATGCAGCCGACGCCATTTTCTTCAGTCTTTCATGCCACACAGTGCCCGAAGCAGAAGCATTCGCAAGTGCCGGTCGGCCGACTACTGAAATATTCGAGTTTGAGTTTCAGAACCGAAGTCTTCAGCAAAGCTAAGTACCCCATTGGGGAAACTTTCTTCTCAGAAAAAGTTAATTGTATTTATTTATTTTATTTGCTGTTGGTTAACCAGGATAGTCCATTGGGCCAAATGGACCCTTTTTCAATGGAGTCCTGTGGAGAAAAGCTCCATCAAAGATTACATGTGAAACACGAAGAACATCCATCTTTGGCCTCAGCAGCATTACCCAGCTGCAGTCGAGGAAAGTTAATAGCCTGCTGGTGGCAAAGGCTGTTCAGTTAACTTTTTTCCATTTTGCAGCTGGAAGAAGGATCAACCCTGAGATCAATAGTTTGTTCCATGGTTAAGCCCAAACTGGAATTCTTTCTTGAGAAACTAAGCAGCATAAGCTGGTAAAAATAAACTCCTTAAGTTATTTTTCCCAGTCAACATACAGTAAAAAGCACATTACCCTTCGCCAACCCAAAAAGGTAAATTAAACACAGTTTCTCCATATAAAAAGTAGCTTTAAGCAGTTTTACACAACTTTTTAAATTGACAAGAACAAAGATGCACTCTCGTTTAAAAGATCAGTTAAGTCACATAATAGTCATCTAAAATACATTTTCCTAGCTAAAAATATCTTCAACAGGAATGTAAATACAAGTAATAAAATATTAAGTGTAGAAGTCCCCCCCCCCCCAGGAAACTTATCTGCCCAGCAATGAAAATGCACAAGCAGACCGCTGATCCTCAAAAGCCTGCAGAAGAGCACACTCTTTCATGGCAGAAACTCTGAAGGGCTTTGGTCCCCAAACAGGTCTTTTGACAGCTCAGCTTAAGCTGACTGATGGCTTTGGTGCATGGAAGGTGCCCTGAAGCCCTGGAAGTTGGCCGACCATTATAACCTTAGCAGTATATAACCCATTAGCCAAAGCTACTGCAGCACTGATTAATATGATGACCATGCATTCTTACTGAGCCCATTTCCCATTCAGGTTACCCTAATTCCCAAGTGTTAGCCTCAGAGCTCACTACAAAACAACTGTCAAAGTCACATGGAAATCAGTTTAAGGAAGAGTGGACAAAATCTCATTCCAGCTGTTGGGAATGGAAAGTAGGCAATGGCACTTCTTGGGCAGGGCAGCTGTTTCAGCAAAGGGAAGTGCCACCTTTTAAGGTTTTGTGCATGTCTGGATCACATCAGTTATATGCCTTACCATTTGAGCTATCCACTACTCAGACTGTTCACAGGGTCTACTTCCTATCATAGCCCATTTGCAGGCTACAGAATATACACATTTTTCCATATTTAGATTACTTGCTTATCTTAAGTGTTAGGAATCTTTTTTTGGGTTAGACAGGGTCTGGGTGGAGCTGCTGCAGGTGCAGATCTTGGTGGTAGTAGCAAATATTCAAAACAAGAGCTCTGAAGGCCAAAGTGCAGAAGGGTTCCATGTGAACAACAGTTGAACATGGGTCAGTCGGTCTTGAGAGACAGGCGAGCGCCATTCTGAAGGGGCGGGTGATGGCCTCAGTCGCCCTTAGCCAACTAAAAGGGAGTCTGGTCCAGATCCCGAATCCACAGTGGCTGAGACGGGTGCCCTGTGGCATCCAGTGCAGACACGCAAATGATCTTAGAAAAGCTGGCAGGGGGTGCCAAGAGAGTTCTCTTTTCTCTGTAAAGGGCAGGGTGCCATGGAATGGGTTTGTCCCGTGACAGGGGCCCACACCCTGGAAAGATTCTCTGTTCTGGTAGCATCAGGTGAGCTCTCACCAGCCCTTGAAAATCCAGGGGAGAGGGAGTAAGTCTCGTGACGGGCCGTACCCATATCCGCAGCAGGTCTCCAAGGTGAACAGCCTCTGACATGTTAGAAAAGTGTAGGCAAGGGAAGTCGGCAAGCCAGATCTGTATCTTTGGGATAAGGATTGGTTCTAAGGGCTGGGTCAGTTGAGCTCAGGTGTGAAGTGGAGCTGGGCACTCATCGCAGCTGGACGAGGTGCCACCCTGTTGCCACACTCCCCTCCTCCCAGGAGGACCAACGTCATCGACTCTGGATGCACACTGGGCACTTCCTGTGGATCACCTCGGCTGTGGTGGGTGCCAGTCCTAACCAGCATCCCGCATGGCCTGACAGCTAGCAGCTGACTTAGAACTAGTGTGGACCGGGGGAATAGGACTGTTTAATTAAAACAAAGCATCACTAAGGCCAGAAAAGGGTGCTGATGTGATGTGATTTCTGCCCAGTGCTCTGAATGTTAAAGTGAAGAAATTCAATGAAGTGCGGGTAAATGGCGGGAGTAACTATGACTCTCTTAAGGTAGCCAAATGCCTTGTCATCTAATTAGTGACATGCATGAATGGATAAATGAGATTCCCACTGCCCCTACCTACTATCTAGCAAGCGATACCACAGCCAATTTTATTATATATATATATATATATATATATATATATATATATATATATATATATACATATATATATATATATACATACACACACACACACAAACTCCAACAACAAGCTCCAACAACTCCAGGATCACACTACAGTGGAGAAAAAGGGCATGTTTCTACATGCTTGGCAAGTATTTACTTACCCTGAAAAACTTGAGCTGTTTGTGTCGGTACTCTCTTCAAGAACGTGAACATCAGTATTATGGGCTATGAGATTTAGAAGTGCCGCCCCCCCCCAACTGCACAAGATCCATCATGAATGGTATCAATTTATCATGACAGTATGGAAAGCATCCGTGGGAAATTATTCCTATAGGAAACATACAAAATGCACCATACTTGGCAATGGCAGGGCTGAAGACCAAGGATGAAATGAATATCCACCAGAACAGCCAGTCATCACCTGAACTCAATGGACCTTGGCTGTGGGACCCTAGGATGTACTCACTTCAGACTCATCTGCTAGGGTTAATCCATCCGGTTGGGCTGTACATTAAATCTCTGGAGAAAGTCTTTGCCCTGAATAACTCCATTTAAAATTCAGTGTCAGGAGAGTCCCCTTTGACATATACGGCTGAGAAAAAGGTGAATGACATGACCATACCTGCCTAGTTCATGGGTAACTTGGAGGCATAATCTGTTGTCAACAGCTCACACACTTCCCCAACCAAAGGAATAGCCTATAAAGAATGCCAGATTAGAGAGACACTAAACCCAACAACAGGACCCATGAAAATAGGTCCCTCACATGGGATCTGTCATTGCCTCAGTGTAACAGAGATGCTGTACATAGATAACACAAGTCACTTAGACAGTGCCTGGGAGAAACTGGAAATTTGGACAAGGCTCCACAAAGGTATCCTGGACTACATGCCTTGGAATTACCTACAAGTTAAAGGTCAAAATAGGCGCATCCACCTCCAATAGCAGACCTGTCACTAGTGTAGTTCCCCCAGGGATCTGTCCTGGGACCCCTACTGTTTGGCATCTACTTCTCAGTGGTCCAAGCAAAGACAAAAGGCCTGTGGCTGACCACGTTTGCAGACTACACTGGTTGCTGTCACCGACTCCCCCAAATGATGTTAACATACTGCAAGAGGGTCTGACTGGTGCCAAAGTCATGGCCTCAAGTTAAACACAAAAAAATACATCACATCATTCGGCAAAAACACAGGCATGGAAAAGGCAGTCCTGACACTAAAGGATGCACCCCCAACCCTCTGGTGGGAGTCCCTACTGATTTACCATATTAACGGCAACCCCCTAAGCACACAACCTGTAAGAGACCTGGGTACTCGGGTTGACAATCTCACATTCGACCATCATGTAGCAGTAGTGGTCAGAAAAGCCTTTTACTTGGTTCATCTAATAAGTAAAGGGATTGCTTCCTGAAAAAAAGGAGGTTATTACCTCTCTATATTCCTCCCTCATTAGACCAATAACTGAAGTATTAAGACCAGTCTTGTATGTACTTCCCCCAAACATCTGCACCAACTTGAAAAGCCACAGAAATACTCGGCCTCCAACACCTGTCCTATGCGGACAGGCTCAGATCACTATCACTCTGCTCGGTGTTGTACAGATTGCTCAGAGGTGATCGGTGTCTCGCCTACAAGGCAATCTCGGACCCTGTCCTACTAGATATGCTCCATATCAGTAAGTCTAACTCCTTGCACATTACCCACTCGAAAGACTTGAATCTAGCATGAGACATCAACAAAACCTGCTGCAGAGACAGGTTTATCTCTCAGAGACTGCCCAGTCTCTGGAATAGACTTCCCATACACGTCAGAGTAACTTGCTGACGCTCTTGAAGCACAACCTTGATGAGTGGATGGGAAACCACAAGTTTGTCCCAGGGGTTTCACCCGTGTCCCTCACTGACAGGGGCGACAGGTGCTAACTGAGGTTTCTTTCTGGGGATAAACTCTTGGCTAGGCTTGTAAGGGCCTCAGGGCCATTAGCCTAGTAACCTCTTATGATCCTATGAAGTCCAAGAAAAGCTACAGGCCAGAATTGCACTGTTCATCTGTTTATAGCCTAAGATGTGTTAAAAGGTATATTAAATGGCATATTTACGCACAGAGACATGCATGCACACACAGAAGCCATACAGCTGAAACATTTATGTCCTTGCGAGATTTGCATATACCACAGGGGCCTTCATTACAGGAGGTTTAAAGGTATTGCACAGTGAAAATTCTAGCTTGGCTGGGTGTTCCTTGCAGTTTTTACCGAACGTTTTATCTGTGTGACCTTTTTACCCTTTGGTGTGGTTTGGTTTGTGTATTACACAGACACAGTTAATAGATGAAAGGGTATTTTCCAAAATGGCACCAGCATGTTGAAACATCCCTGAACAGGTAAAGAAAACTGAGCAAGTTCAAAAAAAAGTCTCATGCCTCACCTTATTAAAGGAGATGCTAACAGATTTAGAGATACAGGGTGACTTATTCAAATCATTGCACACCCCTACAGCTCCCAAATTATATCATTTGTTTCTCTTGCGCTTAAAAGAGAATTTTAGCATGTTTTGCCAGTTTTTGTAAACATTAGCAGCGAAGTTGTACACATTTCTGTTGCACACATTACACCCTCAGACGGTCAATATTTAAGTTGTACTACTACTTTTTATTGCTGATTTGTTATGATCTTTGTATACTAGCTTTGGCTTCATGGCTGAAAAGGTCCTGGGAACAGTTCACTTACATGGATTAAAAATGTAATATAAATATGCTAATAAATATAAATAAATTATGACATACATTATGAATATATTTTACATACAGACATGCAATACATATTTAGACATGTATACATACAAGGATATATACATCTCACACACAAAATGGCACACTTCATCCCTTTTCAGTGCAAAAGGGTCACATTTCACATTCGATTTCCGATGAAGCATAATCATGCTCCTTGCATCTGTGCTCATTACAGCCATCATTAAGGGTACCGTATATTTTGCTCTGGTCCAGCCAACAGTAAAAGATAATGGATGTTGGCAGACAATTATATCAAGACAAGTCAGGGAGGAAATGCTGCGCATAAAGACTTCGATAAGCAGCACAAGTCTGCCAGATAATCTCTGAGGGAGTATATAATGCCAGCTGGTCTGATTTCTTACGTCTTAAATTACATCAAGAAAACTTTTACTTGCAAAAGGGGACATATTTTATCTTTGTTTCTGTCAGAAAAAAAGTGTTTTTCAACAAAGTATGACAACCCTACTTCTCAGTGTGTTCAAAAGGGAAAAAAATTACTGATTTTGAGAAGGTAATACCTGGTCATGTCACTCGGGCAAAGGGTCAAGGTGTTTGAAAAATTTACTTAAATCACAAGATGCAACCTAAAGCAGCTGACATTACTCCAAAAAACCTTGAGCTTTTGAACAGTAACACAAATACTTCTTTCTGTACTGAAACAACTGGCTGTTTTTCACCACCACTTCCTCTCAAAGTTCTACATAAAGCAACTAAACAGTTAACAGGAAAAATATGAACTTTATCCGAGAAAACCATGGCCTTACTATGGCTAGAAAAAAATGCACAGGATGAAATTATTTTGCCATTTACAAGAAACAAAGATGCAGCCCCAGAATCTAGGCCTCTAGGAGAAGGTCTGTTCATGAGAAACGCCAGCCAGGGAGAGCTGGAAACAAAGGGCTGACATCGCAAGTCCAGCAACTGGAGCCTCACACTCCGCAACTATCCAGGATTCAACCACAGACAGGTGGACTGAATTTACAAAAGAACAGCAGTCCACCAACATGCACAGCACTGCCACTCCTTGAAGTCATGTCACCCACACATGGTAATCTTATTTTCCATGATCTGAACAATGTAAAATACTTGTCCAAGTTCCTCAAGGCGGGGTTTAAGTTAATTAGTGCTTTTTGCCATGAACTCTGTGTATACAGACTGCCATGATACTGCACATTACTGAATGCACATAGGCTCTTTGCACTGACTGCCCACAGCTTTTGTTCTCCTATCCCTTTGTACGGACTGCCCACAACATTTATTCTCCTATCATTGTAGTGACTACACTGACTTCCATCTCCCACTGCTCCTTGTATCAGTCAGACATATACAGATGACATCATCTCATTGTTAATGTCTAGGCCAGCCAATCATCATTTGTCTGAACTCTTCCTTGAAAGTGCACTGCTCTGTCATGCACACTGTCTAAAAAATGCTAACTGTTAGGTTTTGGTAATAGTAAAAAAAATAACTCACATCATCAGTTTTACTTAACAATAATTCAGTACTTGTTCATTTTCGTGTTCTGACAAAATATAAATTACATACATATACACACATTTTCCAAACCCGAGATTTTTAATCCTTCCATTTCTTAGTCTCAGGAATATTCCTAACAATCTTCACTTTCTGAATCATAATAAAGTGAAATTTATCATATTCAGGAGAAATGCATTTTTTATGTTTGTCATACTTCTGTACCACTAATTAGCCAGTTTTTGTTTTTCAGTGACAGAATGTATATGAAAATACTTGCCTTAAAAATCCTGAAAAGCAAACAGAGAAAAGCCTGAAAAGGAAACTTTTAATTAAACCTGAACATTAACTACAAAAAGAGACTGGGAGGCTCGTGTCAAATGTTAGAGGGGGAAAACAGTCTTGTTTTGCTGTCTAGAAAACAAGTACTCCCTTACATACCCAGCAGACAAAGTACAGTTTTGTACCTACCATAAATGTAGATGTTCGAAGATCCACATTGCTGCAGTCCTTACACTTGGGTAGTCCACTGTCCACGGTCGGCCCGAATATCAAAGTATAAGGCTGACGTCGGTCAGGGCGCATTTAACTGACGTCAGGACGTCAGGGTACAAATGCGCATGACCGGCGTCATATCCTCAGTCTTTTCTTGCCCCAGATGTCAGAAGACCTTAAAAATAAAGGTCAAAACCAAAAGACAGCAAACAAATAACCAACCACCCTTGCACTAACTATATGTACAATATATACAATATACACAATATGTACAACCCAACCCACACAACCACCTCCAACTACAGAGGGGAAGGAGGGAGGTAATTGGACTGCAGCAATGTGGATCTTGAACATCTACATTTATGGTAGGTACAAAACTGTACTATGTTCTTCATCTCACATTGCTGCAGTCCTTACACTTGGGTAGAATCCCAAAGCAGAGGTAAGGGAGGATGGCTAACTATAAGGAAGCAGGAGCTGC
Organism: Protopterus annectens; assembly: GCF_019279795.1. Taxonomy (NCBI): domain Eukaryota; kingdom Metazoa; phylum Chordata; order Ceratodontiformes; family Protopteridae; genus Protopterus; species Protopterus annectens. The sequence continues at coordinate 718,100,223 of NC_056736.1, read as the reverse complement.
CAAAATGCCCTGCAAAACCGCAGTGGCAAAACCAGCCCTGGACTTAGAGTAAAGTGGCAGGTGATAATGCCTAGAGAAAGTATGCACAGAACTCCAAGTAGCTGCCTCCAAAATATCCTTGGTTGCCACTCCCCTCAAAAAAGTTGTTGAAGTGGCAGTAGCCCTAGTGGAATGAGGCCTAATCCCAGCTGGAACCTCCTTGCCATGATGGGAATAACAGAAAGCAATGCAAAACCCAATCCACTTAGAAATAGTTTGTTTTGACACAGGCTTGCCCTGAGAACTCAAAGCAAAAGAAACAAACAACTGCTGAGACTGCCTGAACCCTTTAGTTCTGTCCAAATAATAACGCAACTGCCTGTGTACATCCAAAGTGTGCAAAATCTTTTCCCCCTTATTTTGGGGATTTGCATAAAAAGTAGGCAAATGAATAGTCTGGTTTAAAGCCACACTAGAAACCACCTTAGGCATAAAGGAAGGATTAGTACGTAATGATACCCTATCCTTATGGAAAATCAAGAAAGGCTCAACTGCCATAAGGGCCTGTAATTCAGAAACCCTTCTTGCAGAGGTAATGGCCAACAAAAAAGCAGTCTTCCATGATAAATATTTCAACTCAGCAGTAGCTGCAGGCTCAAAAGGTTGTAGAGTGAGTTTCTCCAACACAAAATTGAGATCCCAAGCAGGAGTAGGAGCTCTTCGTGGGGGTCTGATATTCTTTGCCCCTCTAAGAAATTGCTTGAACAAAGGATGAGAAAACAATGGCGGGTCGCAATCATAGTGAGCTGAAATTGCTGCAGCATGAACTTTAATAGAAGAGAAAGACAAACCTTTGTCTAGTAACTCAGTAAGATATTGAAGAGCCACACACAAATTAGGCTCAGAAACATCAAAATCTTTTGCTGCACTCCAAAATAAAAATCTCTTCCATTTATCAGCGTACACTTTCCTTGTACTAGGCCTTCTAGCTTCCAAAATAACATTCAAAACTTGCTGAGGAAGTGGAGGCCCATTATGGTTCAAAACAGAATATGCCAGGCTGTTAGGTGCAGAGAGTGAAGCTTGACATTGAGCAAATGGCTGTCCTCCTGTGACAACAGGTGTGGAACTGAAGGCAAAGGCCATGGAGGCTTCCGTACTAGACTTCTTAGTAATGGGTACCAATACTGTCGAGGCCAATCTGGAGCTATTAAAATCATCCTTGGCTTGTCCTGTCTGACCTTCAGGAGTACCTTTGGGAGGAGAGGCAGAGGTGGAAAGGCATACACATGAAGATTGCTCCAATTGAAAGAAAGAGCATCCACTCTACAAGCTGTGGGATGAAACCTTTTCGTGCAAAACTTTGGCAGCTGATGGTTTAGTGGAGAAGCGAACAGATCTATGTTTGGAGTTCCCCATGACACTGTCAATTTCTGAAATACATGAGGATCCAATTTCCACTCGTGGGGATCCATAATTCGTCTGCTCAACACATCTGCTAAGGAGTTCTGTGCTCCTGGCAGAAACCTTGCCTGAAGATTGAGCTGTAAACTGAGAGCAGTCTCCCACAAAATCATTGCTTGCCTGCATAGAGGATAAGAATCGTTCCCCTTGCTTGTTGATGTACCACATGACAGTTGTGTTGTCTGTTAGAATCAACACCTGTCCTGGAAGAAGGAATTCCTTGAAAGCTATTAATGCAAACTGGACTGCTAACATCTCCTTCATGTTGATATGTAGATGTTGTAGTCTGACAGGCCACTTGTTTTGTATCCACTTTCCATTTAGATGAGCTCCCCAAGCTTTGTCTGAGGCATCTGTCGTTAAAATCTGACTTGCCTCTGGCCGGGTCACAGAGAGTCCCTTGTTTAGGTGACATTCCTGAGCCCACCACAAAAATTCCTTCTGAATGCAAGGTATTATTTGAATGACAGTGTCCAGATCCTGGCAGTGCTGTGTCCATACATTTTTGAGATACCATTGTAGCTTCTTCATATGCAGTTTGGCATTGGGAAGCACCAGAATACAAGATGCCATGAACCCTAAGGCTTGAAGGACTGTCCTTGCAGTCAGCCCGGACTGATGAGATAGTTGATGGAAGTAAAGGGATAGACTCTTTTGTTTGTCCGGGGTTAAAAAGGCCATCTGGGCTGCTGTATTCAGTCTCACACCCAGAAAGCACATGTCTTGAGAGGGTACTAGACTGGACTTTATTTCGTTCACAGAATACCCTAGGCATCTTAGCACTGCTATCACATATTCCAAATGACGAAGAAGCTCTTCCCTTCCTTGAGCCAGAATTAGGCAGTCGTCTAAATAAGGATAGATCTGTATTCCTTTTAGTCTGAAGAAATCTATCACTGGAGCCAGAACTTTCGTGAACACTCTGGGTGCAGTAGATAAGCCAAAGGGCAATGCAGAGAACTGATAGTGAGAAGTCCCAGCTCGAAAACGCAGATACTTTCTGCAACTGAGTCTGATAGGAACATGAAGGTAAGCCTCCTTGAGATCCAAAGTTACCATCCAATGATCTTTGCCCAGCAGAGGTAAAAGCTGCTGCAACGTCAACATTTTGAACTTGGGAATGTCCAGATAAGTGTTGAGGATAGATAAATCCAAAATTGGTCTCCACGTGTTCCCCTTCTTTGGTACTAGGAACAGGCGAGAATAAAATCCTAGGCCCACTTCTGGCAGAGGGACCGGCTGTATGGCCCCTAGTTGGAGCAACAGAGAAATCTGTTTGTGAGCCTCGATTCTTTGTTGAGGAGGAACGTCTGGCATGCCTTTGAAAGGAGGCAAGGTATGGAAATAAAACCTGTAGCCGTGGTGTATGATATCCAATACCCATCTGTCCTGGGTAATTAAACTCCAATTTTCTTTGAAAAGTGCCAACCTTCCTCCCAAAGGTGCTGCCAGACGAGCAGGCTCTGGCAGCTGAAAAGGTAGGTCATTGGGTCTGCTTACGAAAGGACTGACCCCTGCCCTCACCCGAAGCCTGTGCAGGAGAACTCCCTGTTCTAGGCCTGAAAGAGCCCTGAGCTCTGCCCTTACCACGTCTAGATCTACCCCTAGACTGGGAATCATAAGAAGGATACGTCCACCCCTTAGTAGGCCAATTTCTACTAAACTTTGGAGGCTGGACCTGCAAAAAATCTTTAACAGTCTGCATAGACTTAGCCTTGTCTTCCATTTTCTTTAAGACTGTCTCAACAGGAGGACCAAACAACACGTCAGATTGTAAAGGAGCATCTAAAATCCTTGTTTTAACATGTTTAGACAAATTCTGATCCCTCAGCCAGGCGTGCCTGCGAAGAACAGTCCCAGTGGCAGCCACCCTAGACGAGGCCTGTACAGCATCAAAACCACATTGCAAAGAATGCTTACCCACCTGTTCAGAAACATGTACTAAATCTTGCAACTCTTTACAATCAATACCTACTGCCAGAGCATCAACCTTAGACTTCAATTGTGAAAGGAGATAGTTTTGGTATTTCAACATGTGAAACTGGCAATTCAGAGCCCTCATAGCAAGAGTGGAAGAAGTATAAACTTTCTTTCCCCATCTATCCAAGGCCCTAGCCTCCTTGTCTGTAGGAACCGGATTCTTAACAGAAGCCTTAACACCCTTAGGCCCCTGGCTAACAGTTTCTGGGTCTGCCCTAGGACTCTTAAAAAGATACTTGTGAACTTCAGGCACCCTGTAATACCTATCCGGCTTAACAGGAGCAGGAGGCAAAGAATCAGGATTAAGAGAAGCCTCTGTAAAAACATCTTCCACTACATCCAAAACAGGAGGTATAGCCAAAGGCCTATGCTGGGGTAAAAACAGAAATTCCCTAAGCCGTTTCCTGGAATCAGAGAAGTCCTGACCCTCCCACTTAAAATGCTCCCTCATGGAATGAAGAGTTTCTGAAAAAGAAAAATCCTCAGGAGGAGTAGCAGAAGGAGTAGAATCATCCACATCAGAATCAGAATAAGGAGAGTACTCCTGCAAGTCTTCAGCCGAAGATTCTGAAACATCTGAAGCTTGCTCAAAACCCCCCAGCTCAGGCTCCACCCTAGGTCTCTTAGCAGGAGGGGGCATAGAACCCCTAATCAAAGTAATCAAATCTTCTGCCATTTTAAGCATATGCTTCTTGGGCATAGTACCGGAAGAGCTAGGGGTAACACCAACTGAAGCTAAACCTGGCCTGCCCCTGGAAGAAGCCTTAGAAACAGAAGGAGAGGGCCTAGCCACCTTAGGAAGGGAGGGGAGTATAGTAATCTGAGAAGCCCCCTCAGCCTGACTTGCCTCCTGAGAGGCCACATCTTGCAATAATAAGGTCTCACTCTGGGAACACAAAGAAATCTCCGGTGGAGCCACCGGCTCCACCGACACCTCTAAAGAACAGGCGTCCGGTACAGACGGTTCTTCTAGCCTAGGCTTAACTGCCTTGTCCTTGCGCTTCTTCGAGGAAGCGGGCGACGGAGCATCCGACGGCATTTTATAATTGCACCGCTTCCCAAAGACTAACCTTGCACAATCCAACCTTCTCTTTATAGTGCGTTTATTAAATCTAGCACAAGAGCGACAGCCAACAACGTCGTGCTCAGGCCCTAAGCAAGGAATACACAAAGTATGATAATCTCTATGCGGTATCTGTTTCCCACAAGAAACGCAATTATTAACTTTTTCTGACATCCGGTAAATGACTGAGGCAAGAAAAAACTAAAATATTCCCCAACGGGGTACTTAGCCAACTTTGAACTCGGTCTGAAACTTCTAAATCGAAAAATCTCAGAACGCCAACCGGCACTTGCAATGCTGCTTCTGCATCGGACCATGCGGCAAAAAAGACTGAGGATATGACGCCGGTCATGCGCATTTGTACCCTGACGTCAGTTAAATGCGCCCTGACCGACGTCAGCCTTATACTTTGATATTCGGGCCGACCGTGGACAGCGGACTACCCAAGTGTAAGGACTGCAGCAATGTGAGATGAAGAACATCCTAGTATTAAATGTACCACAGTTTATAGTCCGGTTAATTCAGGAATTTTTGATTTCAATCTGTCCTGCTTTTAAAAATCACAACTTTTTGAAGTAGAACCAAAATGTTTTTACTCAGTTACTCACTTTATGAAATTACTTCATCTTACTCAGGGACAAGGAACCTGTAACCAATTCGGTCACTCAACAGCCATAAGGCAGAGAAGTAATTTTGGAAAGGGATGCCAGTTCATTGTGACACACACCACTTCATCAACTGACAAGTCTTTGGAATGCAGGAAGAAACCAGAGTATCTGGCTAAATGGCAAACCGATAGAGGTAGGGCATGTAGAGTCCAAACAAGAGGGCACCTCAGCCAGGAACCAAACAGGAAGACAAAGCAGCTATGCTAATCAATGCACAATGAAACGATGTTCCATATACTTAACACTTAAAAAAACACAAAGGACATAGTATTTATTATAATTAGGGGAAAATATCTACGTTTCTGGGGTCTTGACAGACTTGAGAAGAATTCAGAACTCAACCACTGCAACACTGGCTTTTATTTGTCACGCACAGCCCAATTACAACCTCTTGAACCATTCCATAATATCAGACAATGGCAAAGTGTACCTATCGCAGAGCACTTGGTCATGCAAATTCTGAGTTATTTAAACTTCACCACCACTTGATTTATCACTAAATGCTGGCATGAAGTCATCAATAGTAGGACATTTAATTATCCTAAGATCTCATGCTAATTAATTTGTATGCTTACAATATTACATGTCGACATAATTACTACACTAAATCCAAAGCTCATGTATAAAAAATACAGGAACAAAAAGCAAAAACAACACCTTGTGAATGTTGTTGTCTTTCGACTTTTCCCGGTTAGGGGTTGCCACAGCGAAACTCCGGTCCGCTAATGATTGGCAGTAGATTTTCACGAACGCCAAGGTGCCAGCTCAACGCCCATTTACACATGTCTTTCGAACGCCCACTCAACCGCGGGGAGGACATGCAGACTCCACACAGAAGGCACTCCCTGCACTCCAGCTGGGAATCGAACGGGAGAACCTCTTGCTGTGAACAATACCTTGTGAATGTCCTGGTTAAAATGATGATATTTGAAAGAAAAATATAAGCTCCCAAGGGAGAGTTTAAAGAGAGAAAGATTGCGTGAAGTGTCAGTATGCTGTGAAGGGGGAAAAAATTATTCCTTTTCCAGAGTGTAATTTCTTAAACTAACTGCCAAATGCAACATGTTGAGACTGAAGTACGCAGCTGTATGCTCATGAGAAAAATTTAATGTAAGCACATAAGTAATTCCAAATTGAAGCTTTACATTAAAATTAGACAACATACTGGTGATACCACAAAGGGAAACATACAAACTATACTTTAAATGGCACAAGTGTAGAGGGAATGTCTCACTTTGACTTAAGGTGCCAAAGGTGATGAATCCAAAATAATTGGGAATGTTAAATTATTTGGTAATGAAGGGGTAGGAATGAGAATTGTCAAGGCACTAGATGAATCCTACACTTGGAAACAAATAATGTGGCCCTTTTCTCTATACCAAGCCACTTGGCAAACTGCTTTAACTTGTTATACTTTAATGTATTTCTTTAAACGTAGCATTGCAAATGCTACATACACCACACAAATACCTCAAGTGAGTTTAGGGTGCCAAGGTATTATTTTCTCTTAAAAGATAACCACCTTTGGAGAATGGTCCTAGCAAAACCTGTCCTAGACTTGGAAAAGGAATCTAGTTTATAGTACTTGAAGTATGTACAGAGGACAAAAAGTGCGGCTTCTAGAGTATGCTTAGAACCGAACCATTTCCAAAAAGGTACAGAACTTAAGGTCCTGGTAGATTGAGCCTTGACCCTGCCAGGAATGATATTATTGTGGTGGGGTGCAGCAAGAAGTACAAGACAACCATTTGGCAATAATTCATATTCACATAGCTTGTCCTTTTTCTTACCTTCACAATAAATTAACAACTGATCAGAAGGTTCTGAAAGATTTTAGTGTGTCAAGACAGCATCAGAGTCATATGTTGATATCCAAGGTAGGAAGTATCCGTTGATCATTTTTTGGTTCTGGAAAGAAGATGGATAGCTTGGATTAGAGGTAAACTTGGATACAACTTTAGGCATAAATGAAGGATTTGCTCTTAAAGAAACCTTATCTTTGTGAAAATGATAAAAGGTTGACCCTCCACAAGAGATTACAACTCCGATATTCTTACAGACGTCTAAGCAATAAGACTTTTTCATGTTAAGAACCTAAAGGCGGCCCAATGAGCTGGTTCATACAGAGCAAAAGTTAGTTTTTCTAATATAAAATTAAGATCCCCAAGGAGAAGCCGCCTATTTTCCAGGAGGTTTTATATGCAATGCTCCTTTCAAAAGCATTACCACAGCAGACTGCACTAAAAAAAGAGGGGGACCCATGAAAAGACGGGCTGAAATGGCTGGAAAATGAACCTTGATCGTGGAGTAACATACACAAATAATGCAGAACCAGACAAACACTAGCCCTGAACAGGTTCTGGTTCTTTTCTTGGCACCAAATAAAAAAACCTATTTGCCAATATACAATTTTCTAGTAGCAAATTTTCTAGTCTTTATTAATGCCTGCAGCACTTTCACAGAAAGAAAAGGGGCGTAAAAGGTGTTAAAATTCCATCATTCAGGCAGTCACTTTATATGTTTGGAATTGGGATGCATCAAACACTGCTACTCTTGTAAGCTTGTGGTAACGGACTCTGACCATTTCCAAATAAAGGGAGAAAGTACAGTTTTGTACCTACCATAAATGTAGATGTTCGAGTGTATACACTGCTGCAGTCATTACACTTGGGTTATCCTGCCATCAGGCGGTTCCCCGTAGTCAGCCTTATCCTGCCATCAGGCGGTTCCCCGTAGTCAGCCTGAGTTCCAAAGTCTTGGTCCGGCATCTGTTGCTGTCACCTCTTCCCTGATGTCAGTGCGACAGGGGGTATATACAAGATGCAGCCAACGCCATTTTCTTCAGTTTTTCTTTCCCCAGATGTCAGGTGCCCCCAAAAAGGTAGGCAATGCAAATTGCTAATATAACATACATAAGAAAAGCAGTCAAAAACTTCCAGTTTCCAGCAAATACTCCCCATAGGTAGTAAAGGCTGGAAGGCTCCAGTACGTACCAGCAAGAAAAAGGGGAAGGAGGGAGGGTAACCTGGACTGCAGCAGTGTATACACTCGAACATCTACATTTATGGTAGGCAGAAAACTGTACTATGTTCATGATGTTACACTGCTGCAGTCATTACACTTGGGTGGAATCCCAAAGCTGAGGTAGGGTGGCTGGTCCTATAAGGCATTAGGGGTGGCTATAAGGCCCTGCAACACTGCAGTGGCAAAGCCAACTCTGGATTTAGAGTAAAGAGGCAGATGGTATTGCTTGGTAAAGGTATGTACAGAAAGTACAGTTTTGTACCTACCATAAATGCAGATGTTAGTGTGTTCACACTGCTGCAGTCATCACACTTGGGTTATCCTGCTGTCAGGCAGTCCCGCAGTCGGCCAGAATTCCAAAGTCTTGGCCCGGTGTCGGTTGCTGTCACTTCTTCCCTGACGTCAGTGCGCCAGGGGTATACAAGATGCATTCAACGCCATTTTCCTCAGTTTTTCTTGCCCCTGATGTCAGGTGCCCCCAAGAGGTAGGCAATACACATTACTAGTAACAGTTATGCATACAAAATAACAGTAATACCTTCAGCTACAAGCAAATACACCACAAAGGCTGTGTAGTATAGAAAGGTATAGATATGGCTAGCCAGTGCAGAGGGGATGGAGGGAGGGTAACCAGGACTGCAGCAGTGTGAACACTCGAACATCTACTTTTATGGTAGGTACAAAACTGTACTATGTTCATCATGTTACACTGCTGCAGTCATCACACTTGGGTGGAATCCCAAAGCTAAGGTTGGGTGGCTGGTCTATAAGGAGTTAGGATGGACTATGAGGCCTTGCAGAACTGCAGTGGCAAATCCCACTCTGGATTTAGAGTAAAGAGGCAGGTGGTAATGCTTGGAAAAGGTGTGCACTGAACTCAAGTTGCAGCCTCCAAAATTTCCTTTGTAGGTACTCCTCTGAGAAAGGCCATTGAAGTGGCTGTAGCCCTGGTGGAATGTGGCCTAATGTGTTTAAGAACTGATTTTCCATGCTGAGTGTAGCAGTAACGAATACGGTGCCCTACCCATTTGGAAATAGTCTGCTTTGAGATAGCCTTGCCCTGTGATCCTGCAGCATATGCTACAAACAGTTGCTCAGTTTTCCTGATAGCTTTTGTTTTGTCCAAGTAGAAGCGTAGCTGTCTGTGTATGTCCAAAGAATGCAGAAGTTTTTCCCCTTTATTCTGGGGGTTTGGATAAAAAGTTGGCAAATGGATGGTTTGGTTAAGGGCCACACTAGATACCACCTTTGGCATAAAGGTAGGGTTTGTCCTTAGAGAAACCCTGTCCTGACGAAAAATTATAAAAGGTTCCACTGCCATTAATGCCTGTAGCTCAGACACTTTGTGCGGAAGTTACTGCTAGGAGCAGAGCTGTTTTCCATGATAAAAATTTTAGATCTGCTGTATAAATCTTTTCCATTTTTCTGAGTAAGCCTTCCTGGTGCTAGGCCTCCTGGCCTCCAAAATAACATCCATAACTGCTTTAGAGAGAGATGTTGCCTGTTTGTCTAATGAATCTGCCATGCTGCCAGGTTTAAGGTTTTGAGCTGCTGGTGCAGGATCTGATGGTTTTGTTGAGTCAGAAGGGTTGGAATTTGAGGCAAAATCCATGGTAGTCCTTGAGCAAGGTTCCTTAATATAGGGTACCAGTGCTGGCGTGGCCAGTCTGGGGCGATCAGTATCATCTGCGGTTTCTCTTGTCTGGCTTTTAGGAGCATCCTTGAAAGGAGAGGCAGAGGTGGGAATGCATAAACTTTTAGGTTTCTCCAGCTGAGCAAGAGAGAATCCACTTTCCATGCTTGTTTGTGGTAAGTCCTTGTGCAGAATTTTTGTAGTTGGCACTTCAGTGGGGAGGCAAAAAGAAATATGTCGGGGCATCCCCATTTTTGCTTTACCATGCTGAAGATTTGTGGATTCAATTTCCATTCGTGAGGGTCCATGATTCCTGCTGAGATAGTCTGCCAGAGAATATTCCTTTCCTGGCAGGAATTGTGCTTGCAGATGAACTTGGTACATTAGAGCTGTGTTCCATAAGGTCATGGCTTGCCTGCATAGGGGGTAAGAATGAGTGCCCCCTTGTTTGTTTATGTACCACATGACTGTGGTGTTGTCTGGCTTCATTAATAATTGTCCTGGATGCAGAAGGTCCTTGAAAGCTGTTAGGGCATTTTGCACTGCTAACATCTCTTTTGACTGATGTGTAGATGCATCTGGTCTGTGCTCCACTTGCCCTGTATGCATTTTCCTGCCATGTGTGCTCCCCAGGCGTAATCCGAAGCATTTGTTGTTAGAGTTTGCCTGGCTGTGGGTAGGGTGAAAGGCTGACCCTTGTTTAGGTGACATGTCTGTGCCCACCATCGAAACTCCTGTTGTAGGCAGGGAATCATTGGTATTACTGCTTCTAAACTGTGAAAGTGTCGAGTCCAAACACTTTTTAGGTACCATTGTATTTTCCTCATATGCAGTCTGGCATATGGTAGTAGTATGCAGGATGCCATGAATCCCAGGGCCTGCAGAATTTGTCTTGCAGGGAGATGGGACTTTTTTGCCAGTAATTTAAAATATTGAGTTAGTTGTACTTGTTTGTCTGGAGTGAGGTAAGCCATCTGGGCCGTTGTATTTAAGTTGGCACCCAGGAATGTAATCTGTTGTGAGGGCACTAGTTTTGACTTCTTTTCGTTTACAGTGTACCCTAGAAAGATTAGCAACATTTTTACAAACGCCAGATGCTGTAAGAGGATGTCCTTTGTCTCTGCTTGAATGAGGCAATCGTCCAGGTATGGATATATTTGAATTCCTTTTTGTCTGCAAAAAGCAACTACTGGTGCCAGGCACTTTGTGAAGACTCTGGGTGCAGTAGATAAGCCAAAGGGCAGTGCAGAGAATTGGTAGTGCACTGAGCCAGCTTTGAATCTGAGGTATCTTCTGCAATTTTGTCTGATAGGGACATGCAGGTATGCCTCTTTGAGGTTCAGAGTAACAAGCCAAGCGTTCTTGCCCAGCATGGGTAGAAGCTGTTGTAAAGTCAACATTTTGAATTTTGGAATATCCAGGTATGTATTTAGAATTGAAAGGCCTAGTATGGGCCTCCAGGCCTTGTCCTTTCTGGGGACCAGGAACAGTCTTGAGTAAAAATCTTGTCCTTGTTCTTGCTGTGGTACTTTTTGAATAGCTCTCATGTTCATGAGGGCTGAAATTTGATTTTGTGCCTCTGCCCTTTGGTTTTGTGGCAGGTCTGGCATTCCTTTTAGCCTTGGTAACGTATGAAAGTGGAACCTGTAACCTTGAGACACAATATTCAGAACCCATCTGTCTTGGGTGATTGTTTGCCAGTTTTGAGAAAAAAGTGCTAGATCCCCCCCCCCTCCCAAGGGGGCTTCCAAAAGGGAAGTGTTTGGCGTGCGAAGAGGAAAGTCATTGTGACTGCTTCCTGTAAGGTTGAGACTTGTCCTCACCTCCTCTTGGGGTTGAGGTGCCCCACTTTTTTTGTCTGTTTGAGCCTTGGGGTTCAGATCAGTCTCTTGGGCGTCTGTATCTGCCTCTCTGTGGCCTGTCTGACACTGGAAAGGACCAATTTTTTGTAGGCCAATTTCTGCTAAATAGAGATGGCTGTACCTGCAAGAAATCCTTGACTGTTTGCATAGATTTAGCTTTTTCCTCCATTTTCTTTAACACCTCTTCTGCCTTAACACCAAACAAGGTATCATGCTGTAAAGGAGCATCCAATAATTTTGCCTTAACATGATCAGGTAAACTTTGTTCTTTTAACCAAGCATGCCTTCGAATCACTGAGCCTGTAACTGCGGCCCTACAAGAGGCCTCTAGAGAATCAAAACAATTTTGCAGAGTATGTTTTCCCACCTGTTCAATTGCATGCAACAAATCCTGCATTTCCTTACAATCAGGAGCTTCTGAGCTAGCAAGCATTTTCTGTTTTGAGTCATTAAATATTGTTGGTACTTAAGCATGTGAAACTGACAATTTAAGGCTCTTACAGCTAAAGTAGCGGAAGTGTATACTTTCTTCCCCCATCTATCCAAAGCTCTAGAATCTGTCAGAGCGTACTGGATTTTTTGCAATAGAAGCCTTAACCCCCTTTTGGACCCTGGGAAATAGTTTCTGGATCAGCAGAAGGGTTTTTATAAAGAAACTTGTGAGAGTCAGGGACTCTGTAGTACCTATCTGGCTTGGCTGGCGCAGGGGGGCAAGGCATCAGGAGATAAGCTGGATTCCGAAAACACATCATCCACAATATCTAGCACAGGTGGAATAGCCAGGGGCCTGTGTTGAGGTAGTAAAAGGAAATCTCGGAGCCTTTTCTTAGAATCTGAGTATTCCTGACTTTCCCAATGGAAGTGCTCCCTCATGGTATGTAAAGTTTCCCCAAAAGAATAATCCTCAGGAGGAGAGGCTGAAGGGAATTCTTCAGCATCAGAGTCCTCATAAGGGGGAATAGAGTATCCCTGGTCAGAAGTGGAATCAGAGGAAATGGAAACCTGCTCAGAGGAATCAGTCTGTATCCTGCCTAGGCCTTTTCTCAGGAGGGGGATGGGAACCCCTGATTAGAGTAGAGTAATGAGGTCTTCGGCCATTTTAAGCATCTGTTTTTTAGGCATGGAGGTTTGTCCAGGAGCAGGCTGTACTTGTTTCTTTGTCTTTAGTGGTACTTTTGTCTTGGCTGTTGGTTTGATAGTAAATTGTGAAGGTCTGAAAACACCCTCAGAAGCCGATGCCTGCTCAGTGGCTCCGGACCCATCTGAGGGATTAGTTTCCGTAGTCCCAATACCTTGAGCTTCCAGAGGCCTAGTTGTCTCCACGTGGGAGTCGGAGGAGGCCTGTGGCTCTGAGGTAGCGGGTGTCAGGGGCTGCGAAAGCACCTCACTGAGAACCGGTGAACCGGCGACTGGCCTAGAAGAGGCTTCGTAGTCGGTTTTGGACCTCGGATGCCTGTCTTTATCCTTGTCCTTGCGGTTTTTCGGTAATCCGGTCGTCGAATGATCAGACGGCATAGTATAATTGAACCTTTGGCCAAAGTAGTGCAATGCAAAATCAAAACGCCTTTTAATAGTGAGTTTGTTAAATCTAGCACAGAACCGACAACTAGTGACGTCGTGATCAGGGCCTAGGCATGGAATACAGTAAGAGTGAAAGTCCTTATGAGGTATTTGCTTTCCACAAGAAATACAATTAACTTTTTCTGACATGGGTCTGAGGCAAGAAAAAAGTTTCCCCAATGGGGTACTTAGCTTTATTGAAGACTTTGGGTCTGAAATTCGACTTCGAAAATCTCAGGAGTCGGCCGACCGGCACTTGCGAACTGCTTCTGCTTCGGGCAACGCGCGGCAAGAAAGACTGAAGAAAATGGCGTCTGATGCATCTGATATACCCCTGGCACACTGACGTCAGGGAAGAAGCAACAGCAACCGACACCGGACCAAGACTTTGGAATTCTGGCCGACTGCGGGACCGCCTGACGGCAGGATAACCCAAGTGTGATGACTGCAGCAGTGTAACACGATGAACATCTCCAAGTTGCTGCTTCCAAAATGTCCTTGGTAGGAACTCCTCTGAGGTAGGCAGTTGAAGTGGCTGTTGCCCTGGTAGAATGAGACCTAATGTTAGGCACAGGTTTCCCATGGTGTGTATAGCAGAAACGTATACAGTGTCCTATCCATTTTGAAATGGTCAGTTTAGAAATGGCTTTTCCCAGAGTTCCTGCAGCATATGTTACAAACAATTGCTCTGTTTTCCTGAAAGTTTTGGTTTTGTCCAGGTAGAAGCGTAACTGCCTGTGTATGTCCAAAGAATGCAGAAGTCTCTCCCCTTTATTCTGTGGGTTTGGATAAAAAGTTGGCAAGTGAATAGTTTGGTTTAGAGCCACACTTGATACCACTTTTGGCATAAAAGTAGGGTTCGTTCTTAAAGACACCCTGTCTTGGTGGAAAATGATGAAAGGTTCCACTGCCATTAGTGCCTGTAATTCTGAAACTCTTCGTGCTGAGGTTATTGCCAGGAGCAGAGCAGTTTTCCAAGAGACATATTTTAAATCTGCTGAGTTAGCTGGCTCAAAAGGAGGTAAAGTTAATTTTTCCAACACAAAGTTGAGGTCCCAAGTTGGAGCTGGTGCTCTATGGGGTGGTCCTGTTTTTAGCCCCTCTGAGGTACTGTTTTAGCAAAAGATGAGAAAAAATAGGTGGGTCCGTGTTGTAATGAGCAGAGATGGCAGAGGCGTGGATCTTGATGGATGAAAAGGAGAGGCCTTTGTCCAGCATCTCAGTTAAATATTGTAGTATCTGAGGAATGTGTGGGACAAGAGGGTCAAGGCTGTGAGATTGGTTCCAGGCATAGAATCTCTTCCATTTATCCGAATAGGCTTTCCTGGTGCTAGGCCTTCTGGCCTCCAGAATGACATCCATAACAGCTTTGGAGAGAGGCACTGCTTGCTTGACTAAGGAATCTGCCATGCAGCCAGGTTTAAAGTCTTTAGCTGGCTGTGAAGTATCTGATTGTTGTGCTGGGTCAGAAGATGTGGGATTTGAGGCAAAATCCAGGGAGGACCTTGAGCTAAGGTCTTTAAGATTGGGTACTAGTGTTGGCGTGGCCAGTCTGGGGCAATCAGGATCATCTTTGGCTTTTCTTGCCTGGCTTTTATGAGTACCTTTGGAAGGAGTGGTAGTGGTGGGAAAGCATACACTTGTAGGTTTTTCCAGCTGAACGAGAGGGCATCCACTTTCCAAGCCTGTGGGTGGTAAGTCCTTGTGAAGAAATTCTGCAGCTGGCAGTTCATTGGGGATGCAAACAGGTCTATGTCCGGGCTCCACCATTTTTGTGTTATCATTCTGAATATTTGTGGATGTAATTTCCACTCGTGTGGATCTATGATGTTTCTACTTAAGTCGTCTGCCAGTGTTTTTCTCTCCTGGCAGGAATTGTGCTTGCAGATGAACTTGATAGGTTAGAGCAGTGTTCCACAAGGTCATGGCTGGTCTGCAGAGGGGATAAGAATGAGTGCCCCCTTGCTTGTTTATGTACCACATAACTGTGGTGTCTGTCTTTAGTAGTAGTTGTCCTGGATGCAGAAGGTCCTTGAAAGCTATGAGGGCATTTTGCACAGCTAGCATCTCATTTTGATTGATGTGAAGATGCTTTTGGTCTGCGGGCCACTTGCCCTGAATACATTTTCCTGCCATGTGTGCTCCCCAGGCATAATCCAATGCATCTGTTGTCAGTGTTTGCCTGGCTGTGGGTTGAGTGAAAGGCTGTCCCTTGTTGAGGTGACATGCTTGAGCCCACCATCAAAACTCCTACTGAAGGCAAGGAATTAGTTGTATTACTGTTTCCAAACTTTGACAGTGTTGAGACCATACACTCTTTAGGTACCACTGTAGTTTACTCATATGCAGTCTGGCATATGGAATTAGTAGTATACAAGATGCCATGTAACCCAAGGCCTGCAGAATTTTTCTTGCAGGGAGTTGGGTCTTTGTTGCCAGCAATTGAAAATATTGAGTCAGTTGTCCTTGTTTGTCTGGCGTGAGATAAGCCATCTGGGTCATTGTATTCAAGCTGGCACCCAGGAATATTATCTCTTGTGAGGGCACTAGTTTTGACTTCTTTTCATTTACTGTGTACCCTAGGCAACTTAACTTTTTTACAAATGCCAGATGTTTTAGAAGAATGTCCTTACTTTCTGCTTGAATCAGGCAGTCGTCCAGGTATGGATAAATTTGAATTCCTTTCTGTCTGCAAAATGCAATTACTGGTGCCAGGCACTTTGTGAAGACCCTGGGCGCAGTAGATAAGCCAAAGGGCAGTGCAGAGAATTGGTAGTGCATTGAACCAGCTAGGAATCGGAGGTATCTTCTGCAGTTTTGTCTGATAGGGACATGCAGGTATGCCTCCTTGAGGTCCAAAGTTACGAGCCAAGCTTTCTTGGCCAGCATGGGAAGAAGCTGCTGTAGTGTCAACACTTTGAATTTTGGAACATCCAGGTATGTGTTTAGAGAAGAAAGATCCAGAATGGGCCTCCAGGCTTTGTCTTTTCTGGGAACCAGAAAGAGTCTCGAGTAAAATCCTTGTCCTTGCTCCTGTGTTGGTACCTTTTGAATAGCTCATGTAAAATCCTTGTCCTTGCTCCTGTGTTGGTACCTTTTGAATAGCTCTCATGTCCATGAGTGCTGTAATTTCTCTTTGAGCCTCTGCCCATCGATTTGGTGGCAGAATTGGCATTCCTTTTAGCCTTGGCAGTGTGTGAAAGTGAAATCTGTAGCCTTGAGATACAATGTTGAGGACCCATTTGTCTTTGGTGATCATATGCCAATTGTGATAGGAAAGTGCCAGTTTTCCTCCCAAGGGGGCTGCCAAGAGAGATCTGTCTGGCAGCTGTAAGGGGAAGTCATTGGGGTTGTTTTTTGTAAGGTTGAGGCCTGCCTTCCCCTTTTCTGGGTTGATGCACCCCATTGTCGAGGCCTGTAAGGATCTTGTGGTTGACCTCTACCTCTTGGACATCTATCTGCCCCTTTGAGGTCTGTCTAACTGGAAAGGACCAATTCTTTGTTGGACAAATTTCTGCTAAAATCAAGAAGGCTGAACCTGTAAGAAATCCTTCACCGTTTGCATAGATTTTGCCTTATCCTCCATTTTCTTTAATACCTCTTCTGCCTTAACTCCAAATAAAACATCCTGCTGCAAAGGTGCATCCAATAATTTTGCTTTAACATGATCTGGTAACGTCTTTTCTTTTAACCAAGCATGTCTTCTAATGACAGATCCTGGAACTGTTGCTCTATAAGGAGGCCTCTAATGAATCAAAACCACATTGCAAAGTATGCTTTACCACTTGTTCAGCTGCATGCAATAAATCCTGCATTTCTGTACAATCAGGAGGATCTGGGTTTGGAAGCATTTTTTGCTTTAACTGAGACATCAAATATTGCTGATATTTTAGCATGTGAAACTGGCAGTTTAAGGCCCTCATTGCTAAAGTTGCAGATGTATATACTTTCTTCCCCCATCTGACTAATGCTCTGGAATCTCTGTCAGAGGGGACTGGATTCTTTGCTGAGGAAGTCTTTACTCCTTTGGGGCCCTGAGAAATAGTTTCAGGATCAGCAGCAGGGCCTTTATAAAGAAATGTGCGAGTCAGGGACTCTGTAGTATCTGTCTGGCTTAACTGGAGCAGGAGGTAAAGAATCAGGATTTATACTGGATTCAGAATACACATTATCCACAATATCCAACATTGGCGGAATAGCAAGGGGTCTGTGTTGTGGTAATAAAAGGAAATCTCTGAGCCTTTTCTTTGATTCTGAATAATCCTGGCCCTCCCAATGGAAATGCTCCCTCATGGAATACAAGGTTTCCCCAAAGGAGTAGTCCACTGGCGGAGAGGCTGAAGGAATTGATTCCTCAGCATCAGAATCCTCATAAGGGGGTAAAGAATATCCTAGGTTTGAGGAAGAATCTGATGAGATGGATACCTGGTCGGATGAGTCAGTCTGCATCCTGTCTAGGCCCTTTTATCAGGAGGGGGTTGGGACCGCCTGATCAGAGTGATTAAGTCTTCGGCCATTTTGAGCATTTGTTTCTTAGGCATGGAGGCCTGTCCTGGTGAATGTAGAATTTGTTTCTTAGTTTTTAAGGGGGTTTTAGACTTAGCCGAAGATTTAATGGTTAACTGAGTAGGCCTGAAAACACCATCTGAAGATACGGATTGTTCAGCTACTCCGGATCCCTCTGAAGGGTTAGTCTCAGTAGGCTGTAAATCTGGTGCATCCGAAGGCCTAGCCATCTCCAAGTGGGAGTCAGAGGCAGCCTAAGGTTCAGAAGAAGTGGTTGTCAGGGGCTGCGAAGGCCCCTCGCTGAAAACCGGAGAACCGACGACTGGCCTAGAAGAGGCTTCGTCATCAGTTTTGGGCCTCGGATGCCTATCCTTGTCTTTGCTCTTTGTGTGTGTGCTCCGGTCGTCGGTAGTTCCGACGGCATGGTATAATTGAATTTTCTGCCAAAAAAATGTCGGGCAAAATCAAACCGACATTTAATGGTGCACTTGTTAAACCTAGCACAAAACAGACAACCTGTGACATCGTGGCCTAGGCATGGGATACAATAAGAATGGAAATCCTTATGAGGTATTTGCTTCCCACAAGAAATACAGTTATTAACTTTTACTGACATCGGTCTGAGGCAAGAAAATGTTTCCCCAACGGGGTACCTAGCTTTGTAGAAGACTTTGGTTCTGGATTCAGAATGAAAATCTCAGGAGTCAGCCGACCGGCACTTGCGAACTGCTTTTGCTTCGGGCACCGCGTGGCAAGAAAGACTGAAGAAAATGGCGTCGGCTGCATCTTGTATACCCCTGTCGCACTGACGTCAGGGAAGAGGCAACAGCAACCGACACCAGACCAAGACTTTGGAACTCAGGCCGACTGCGGGACCGCCTGACGGCAGGATAATCCAAGTGTAATGACTGCAGCAGTGTAACACGATGAACATCCACCAGTGCCTGGGCCAGAAGGAAATCACCACAACACTCTTTGGGGAATCCTAAATCTTCAGTGACCTTGAATATTAGTAGAATGGTTAGGAAAGTATGCAGGAACATTCCTGTCCAAGGAACAAAAAAAAAAAAAAAAATCCGTCTTCTATGCCTTTTTGCATGGTGTACTGGAGAAGAAATTTGCTAACCGCCTGCTGTGAACAGAAGCAAAAAGAGCTATTTGTAGTGTTTACCACAGCTAGATTAAATACTGGAAGACCTTGGATTCAGTTTCCATTCATGAGGGTCTGTACTCATCCTGCTCAGATGGTCTTCCATACAATATTGCTCTGATGGTAAGCAAGATGCTCACAGAGTGGGATTATGCTGACCCTACATTTTTACACCAAGAAATTCCATGTCTCCACCACGTAATCTACCTTTTTCAGAAACTCAAAACTAGAATCTGGAAAGACAATGGGTGCGGATACTGGGACCACAGAGATTTCAGGTACCACTGAGGTATCATGAGTACCATAGACACCAGGAGACCCAGAATCCGGAGAAATTCCCTGCTGAGACAGATTGCTGTTGGGAACACCTCAAGAATATATCCAAGTACTTCAGACAACCCAGGAAAATAATTCTGTGACAAGGGGTTAGATGCAAGTTGTCATGAAATACCAGCCTGTACATGAGATCCCTCCTGACAAAAAGGTTGTAAAGAAAAGCAAACCATCTAAATTAAGGAAAACTGGAGTACCTTGCAGTCTCTGCAGAGACTTTCTGAACATGCCTGGAGCAGTAGATACCTCAAAGGGAAATTTTATATAACTGACAAGGTTTCTTGTGTCTGGATCAGAATAAGAAAGGTCTGAAATATGGATCTATAGAAATGCAAGGATATGCATATTTTAAATCTAGATCATTAGAAAACTCAACTGGGCAGCAAGTGCTGCCAAGTGAACTGACATTTTGAACTTTGGCATTATCGCAAACAGGTTCAAAAAGGAGAGGTTCAGAACTGGTGTCCAAAAATCTATTTCTTTGGCACCAGAAACATCCTCAAATAAAACCCTTCCAACAGAGAAGGAAGAACAGCTTCTTCCGTTCATTAAGCAAATGCTAGATGAACAGGAGAGAAAAGAAGCATCTGGTCTGGTGGGTGAGAAGGAATCCCCTGAAAAGGTGGAAAAGATTCATACTGCCAGCTCTACCCGTGATGGATTACTCTCAGAACCCATATCTCTGAAACAATCTAATGGCAAAGAGAAAAATGGAGGTTCAGACAATCTAGAAGGATTAAGGGACTGCCAAGCCCGGGAGTAGTGGGTGGGAGACTGCCAAGCCCGTGAGTAGTGGGCGGGAGACTGCCAGGCCTGGGAGTAGTGGGCGGGAGACTGCCAGGCCTGGGAGTAGTGGGCGGGAGACTGCCAGGCCTGGGAGTAGTGGGCGGGAGACTGCCAGGCCTGGGAGTAGTGGGCGGGAGACTGCCAGGCCTGGGAGTAGTGGGCGGGAGACTGCCAGGCCTGGGAGTAGTGGGCGGGAGACTGCCAGGCCTGGGAGTAGTGGGCGGGAGACTGCCAGGCCTGGGAGTAGTGGGCGGGAGACTGCCAGGCCTGGGAGTAGTGGGCGGGAGACTGCCAGGCCTGGGAGTAGTGGGCGGGTGGGTGGGAGACTGCCAGGCCTGTGAGTAGTGGGTGGGGGGCCTTCATACATAATCATTCAGAATTATGAGACTGACCTTTGTTCTGGATGGGGGAGTCTGCATTTTTTTGGAACATCCCTGCCATTGCTTTTAAATGTTTGGTTATTAGCCGCTTCCCTAGACTGCACATTTTGCTTTTTTAAAGAAAGCTGTAGAGGGAATGTTAATCCCTTCACTAACTTAGAGAAGGAGAGCCGACAAATATGAAAGATCCTTTGAACCAGCTTTCCTCTCTCACACTTTTCAATGATCTCTGTAGCAGAAGGTCCAGAAACTGGATCTCTATCCAACAGACAATTCAGAATTTAATTTCGGTCACCCTCTGGGGGGTTTTAGGAGGACAGCCAGGCAAACTTCCTCATAACACATCTAGTGGCAAAAGCCCCAGAGGTAACATCAGCCGAACTGTGTGCATATTTAATACAGGGGGTAGTCACCTGATGCACTGAAGAATCAAACTTACTCAAAACAGATTTTCCTTCTAAGGGGAAAGAGATGCCACAATATTTCTGATACTCTAGCAAATTAAAAGTCAAGAATTCTAAAAACAAATGTTGCAGAAGAAATCACTTCTTCCCAAATCTCACAAAAGCCTTCAGAAGGAAAGGAATTATTATTAAAACAGGCATTTGGCAGCAGATGGATCCACTAAAGCAATAGCCACTGGGTTTGCTCTGGGATAAGTGTGTAACATTTTTCAGCTCTTTACAGTACCTGCTTTTTGGGAGGTAGCAGGCTGACTACAAAGGAAACTGCAGGCTGCATCAAAAACATCCTCCAAAGCAGACACTAGGTCAAGCTTCTAGACATTCCACTTATAACAACCCATAAAATACTTCCTAGGGAGCTTGGAAATATCTAATATTTTTTTTACTGAAATAACAGATTCATACTGGAAACGTTTCAGAGAAAGAAAATCTTTCTAAAGGATTGGCCAAAGCCACACTATCCTCAGAATTTGAAAATAGAAATCTGTGGAGAAAACACAACTCTGTCCATTCACAATCATTGCCAGGTTCAAAGTCTTGAATCTCTTCAGAAAATGAAGAGCCCCCCCCTTTTTTTTAACCAGAAAAAGCCATACAGGAAGGGTCGACAGACTACACTAAAGCATTAGCCAAGCCCAATGAATTACTCCATTCCAGAATAACTGACTCGGGAAAACACATAGGTTTACGTTTTTGTTTCTTTTTTGACAAGAAATTGCAGCAAAAACCTGTGCAGGGACGGGCACACCTTTCCTAGGACTGACAAAAGTGGCTCCCCCTTACTCACCAAAGGCTCTCCATCATTCACAGAGGAAGTGTCCAACTCCAAGTCCATAGTGGCTGTAATGACTATACAGTGGGACCCAAGGAAAAAGATGAAAGATGACAAGAATCAACTTTAGACACACAGTTACCCATCTGGCAAAGGAAGTTTAACAATCTTATGTTTGTGACTGGAAGGAGAAAGAACCAAGGAACCATGATTAAGTCAAAAAATATACCTGCTTCCAGGGGAAGCCTAGCAGCAAGTGTCTAAGACAGGTAAGCTGCAAAAAAGTAACCCCCCCAATAAAATGCAGTAACAATTATGAACCTCTAAAGAGCTTGACATTATGTAAGGTTTCCCCCTGAGGACCAGGAAGCTCATGGAACATTCTTTCAATGTTATTCAATGCATCATAATGGTGCAGTTGTTATGCACTAATGCCTCCCAGTCAGTGAGACCAAGGTTCACCTCAGGATACCAGCTGCCCCCTGGGGACAAGTCTGCATGTTCTTAACTACATATGGGTTTTCTATTGGTTCTCTGACTTCGTAAAAAAACATGCAGTTGGCATTAAACGGACAATTACTGTGGAGCTCATCTCTGGCAATGCCCCTGTGAAACAACCTACAATGTAGCAGGAGTTACTAGTTTATAAAAAGAACATATAAGCAGAAGAGGAATGTGCCATGCAAGGTCATGGAACAATTTTGTCAAAACAGGAGATAAAACTGATTAAGGCTTATTTAGCTATTTTAGCCATGAGGGGGCCCTGTCCAGCTCCAATGAAGCTGCAAGGGAGACTGGTACTAGTTAGAGAGTTTGGCAATCACACTGCAGACCCCCCCCCCCCATGTACATAACTTCTGGTAAGTGCAATGTAATGGCTGTTCTGTCAACAATGTAAGAGCTCATGATAACCGAGACCAGCATTGCTTGGCTAATTTGCTTAAGTACCTAATGGCAGGCTTGCACTTCAGGTATCTTGACAGTATGGATTAGTACTTACAGGTTTTCATCAAGACAATGATTTTACATTGGAAATAAACCAACTCCCTTCATTTTGAATAGGTAGGTCAGAACCATCACCATAACCCTATGCCTAACTTGTTTGCTCCTGGAACCAGTACTTGCACCTATGCCATTTGGGTCACAGGGCCAAAATATCTGCAGTTAAAAGCAGACTCCAACTGTTATTTTAAAAGATATATCCAATAACTCTCTCTCAAAGGCTACCCGTCCTTTAATTCTGTTAGTCTACATGCACATGACCTTAGCTCTTGCAAGAAATCAGTAGAGGGGAGCCTTTAACTGCCTACATAGATTACACTGCGCTCACTCCCAGCTTGACAGCATTAAAATGTCAATCAATAAAGGCTGTACTTTATATATTTAATGTGACAAAAACTAATCTGCTGTGTGCTCACACATATCAGTAAGGGAGATAAAACGTTCTTTTCATTTTCATTAAGGATATTAAATGGCTCTGGGAAGGAAGCCAAAAGTGTTCTCTGCAGTCTGTTTATGCATGAAAGCCCATGCAGATGAAAGTTGTTTCCAGTCCTGTTCTGACAAATGTTCTCTATACAACATTAAAATGGCAACAAAGGATGCATAAAATAACCCAGCAATAAAGAGCTTTGTATAG
>NC_056736.1:718061960-718071960 GCF_019279795.1 Protopterus annectens | reverse complement strand
AACACTTTTAGGCGCCAAAAATTCAATTAGATTAAAAACACACTCTGTTTTAAAAAAACAATATAACACATTAAAACACATTAAATATTAAATATTAAATATAGGCCTTGATGTATTTCTTAATCCTACAAAATACTGTCACCTGTTTACACTTATATAATATATTAAATACTATAAATAATATAAGTAAAAATCATGTTCCTAATTCTATTACTTTCAACTTGTACATGATATATTGTACCAAATGTGATATTAAAATACATAAATAGATTAATGTCATACTTATATTTGATCATTCTATAATGTCTATACACATATTTAATACACATAAACAAACCTAAGCCAAAAATTTTTGTTATCATACTAAAAATGTATTATTATCAAGTGTGAATGAATTGTACAGGAATGTATTGCTAATAGTGGCACCACTAATAACAAGTATTCTTAATGGCTTTTATTGTAGTAAATGTGCAATACTAGTTTAATTCCAAAAAGGGTTTGACACTAATAAAATCATTTATACCAGGTAATGTGGTTGCGTCAGTACATATTTGCCATTTGCTTTCTATCCAGGACAGGTATGTCTTCCAGTTCCCTCCTTTGTCACTAATCTCTACCTGGTCTATGATAGCAAACTTGAAACTATGTTCCTTCCCCTTTTCCACAATGTGTTTACATAAGGCATTTTTTGTATCTCTCTTTTTTATCCTGTACATGTGCTCATAAATACGTGTCTTTAACTTTCTCTCAGTTTTGCCTATGTAAAAGGCTGGGCATTTTGTACAGGTAGCTATGTATACTATGCGTTGTGTGTTGCAATTTCCATTTTTGTACCGTATAGTAGTATGCATAATGTTGTCTAACTTAATTTTTTGCTGAATGTCTATGAATACACATTGTTTACAAGTGCCACATCTAGTGGTACCTTTCATTCTTTTGTCACTTGTTTCTCTTCTTCCGTATTCCATTATTCTCTTAATGTTATTTCCCATTTTGAATACTGTACAAATGCTTGTTCCAACTAGATTACCAATTGCTCCAGAAATATTGATTAAAGGCCAATGTTTTTTGAGTATTTCAATAATTGCACTGGAAAAAGGGTTATATGTAATCCCACATACTTTTCTATTCCTTTCGTCATTTTTGTTGTTAATTGACACTGTACTGTTCCCCAATAAAGGGGTATACTTATGTCCCCATTGTGTTTTTACATATGAAGTGACATTTTCCAACAATTTCTTTGGATATCCTCTATCCAAGAATAATTTTGTAATTTTTCCCAACTCATTAGTCATAATTTCCATAGTGGAAGACATTCTTGCCGCTCTTATGCTTTGTCCCTTGACTATATTTTTGAAAATGTGTGAAGGGTGACAACTGGTATAATGTATATAGTCATTGGAGAAAGTGGGCTTCCTGTATATCCTTGAAATAAAACCTGTTCCTGTGTTGCCGATCCAAGTATCCAAATAGGCAATACCTTCCTTGTCATATTGTGAAGTAAATTTCAGAAATTGTGTAGTGTGGTTTAAATAATCCATAAACGAGGGAATCAATTCTTGTGGTCCTGTCCAAATAATGAAAACATCGTCCAAAAATCTGGTGTATAATCTGATGTACTTGTAAAACTGACTGGGGAATATATATAGATTCTCCCACTCGAGCATAACCAAATTGGCAAAAATGGGAGCACAAGAAGCTCCCATGGCTACACCTCGAGTTTGTCTGAAATGGTCTCCTGCGTGTGATATGTAATTATGTTCAAGAACAAGCCCCATCATGTCCATAATTAGGTTCACTCTGTCCCAACTACATCCAGAATATTTACTTAAGCTGCTTTGAAAGTACTCTAAACCAGTAGATGCTGGTATGCTTGAGAATAAATCCTGTACATCTATGGTAAGGAAAGTCAATTCTTTATCCCATACATCCACTGTGAGTTTGCTTAAAATATCCCAGGAATCCTTGACCAAATGGTCCACCCTGGTGTACGTTTGCTTGGTCCATTGGTCTATAGTGATCCCTATTTTGAAGGTTTTAGACTTCGATCCTGAGATGATGGGTCTAAATGGAGGTTGGTTCTTATTTTTATGGATCTTAGGGATTCCTATGATGTGAGCCATGATTGGATATTCAGTTTTCAAGTAATCATATAATTCAGAAGTAATACGATTGTCAATTAGATATTCCTCAAGAGCTAAGTCAATTCTTCTATATCCGATGTTTATTTGGTTGATGGATATTTGCTCATAGTTCCCTGACTCATGTAATATTTTATTTCATTGAGGTATAGCTGTCTACTAAATATCACTATACCTCCACCCTTGTCAGGTTACATTATTCTAACCTCATTGTTCAATATGAGTTCATCCATACATCTTCTTTCACCTGCGGTTAGGTTATCTACTGGTGTTAGGTTATCCCTTGAGTTGTTATTTAATTCCTTATAGAGGTAGTAGATGTCTTTGCAAACCATTTTTTCGAAGCTAGCTACGTGACCATTCATAACAGGAACATATGTACTTTTTTTGACAAGTGTAGATCTGCTCTTTGTAGAGTTGTTCTTGTTAGGATCATCATTAAACTGAATAGCTAGGTTCAACCGTCTACAAAATAATTTGATTTCTTTAATTAGATCAAATAGATTAAGCTTAACCGTAGGTATAAATTTCATTCCCTTACTAAACAGTGATATGATATCATCTGTAACTTTAATATTAGTATAGTTGTACACATTGAACCCTTGATAGCTACTGATTGTAAGATTTTTCTCAACAGTTTCTCCCAACACGGGGGTATCTATTGTACTTTGTACATTGTCTGTCCTGTTTGCATACATATCTGAAGATTCACTAGTATTAGTGGTGGTGTTAGTAACTGGTGTACTAAGTGCTTGAGATGGAGTGGGTTGGCACATACCAAGGGTAGGGGCGTTGTCAGTAAAAGTCACCTTTTTCTTTCTCTTTTTCTTATGTTTATTATCATTCAATATCTTCTTTGTTGTTTCTTTGGTGCTGGGTAGTATCGCCCCCCCTGAAAATTTTCATCCTCATTAACTCTTAAATTTCTCTTTCTTCCCTTAGTTGATACCACCTCAAACCTGCACTTATCTTCATTTTCAAAATGTGGCCATATGTAGGCTCTATCACAACTATAAAGCTCCAAATCCCGTTCTATTTTGTGCATTTTCCTGTCATACACATTCCTAACTTTCCCTAGGTTGAATTGGTTGGAATAGCAATCATACCAGTGCTCAAACATGTCGTCTTGTATTATAGTTTCATTTAAACACTCCACTTCCTGTAAAAGCTCATTCATCTTCAATTCATTACATTTAATCAGTTGTTTCATGTAGGTAAAACCAAAATCGTCAAACATTTTGTTAAATTCTGTAACAATATTGAAGTTGAACTTTATACCCAAGGGTAATTTAAAAAATCTCAATCCCTTAGGAACTATATGTAAACTAAGACACTTCTCAAGATAAGCATTGTCTATTCGCACACTCTTCAATTGTACTAATTTTTTACCTAACAAATAAATTCTTTCTTTAATATCATCTTGTTTATAGTTATGTTTATAGGGTCTCTCATTGTGTTGCAATCCAGTCGCTGACACTGGTTTGCCCTTAAAATCAAAATCATCCATCAAAAAATCATTGACCATATTGCCATTGTCCTTATCATTACAGTCCGTAGTTTGTTTATAATTTCTTTTAGGACTGGATAAATATTTATTAAAAACGGTACCTGTGTTTTTGTTTTTTGCCGTGTTGGCAACTGATGAATATGTTCGTATTTTATCCTGATTTAATTTTGGACGTGCACCCTTTCTTATATTCTCCTCGTTGGTGTGGAACAGGCTAAAATCAAATGTAAAGTCTGCCTCCATGGAAACGTTTGCGGTGTTCTCACCTAAATCGAGTTGATGTCTATTTCCATCAATAGAGGTCTTGCCCTATACACACACACATACATATATATATATATATATATATATATATATATATATATATATACATATATACACACACACACACACACACATACACACATATATATACATATATAAATGCATATATACATATATAAATTATATATATATATAAATATATATATATATATATATATATAAATATATAAACATATATAAATATATAAATATATATAAATATATAAATATATATATATATAAATATATATATATATACATATATAAATAAATATACATATATAAATATACATATATAAATATATATATATAAAATATATATACACATAATATATATATAAATATATATATATATATATATATATATATATATATACATATAAATATATATAAATATATATATATATATATATATATATATATATATATATATATATATATATATATAAATATATAAATCACCGTAGTCATCATTCTCTTTCGGCTTTTCCCGTTAGGGGTCGCCACAGCGGATCATCTCTTTCCATTTCTTCCTATCCTCTGCATCTTGCTCTGTCACACCAACCGCCTGCATGTCCTCTCTCACCACGTCCATAAACCTTATCTTAGGCCTTCCTCTTTTTCTCTTACCTGGCAGCTCCATCCTTAGCATCTTTTTCCCAATATACCCATCATCCCTCCTCAGTACATGTCCAAACCAACGCAATCGCGTCTCTCTTGCTTTGTCTCCAAACTGTCCAACATGAGCTGACACTCTAATATACCGATTCCTAATCCTATCCATCCTAGTCATACCGATTGCAAATCTTAACATCTTTAACTCTGCCACATCCAGCTCTGACTCCTGCCTTTTTGTCAATGCCACTGTCTCCAACCCATATAACATAGCTGGTCTCACTACACTCTTGTAGACCTTCCCTTTCACTCTTACTGATACCAGTCTGTCACAAATCACTCCTGACACTCTTCTCCAACCATTCCACCCTGCCTGTACTCTCTTCTTCACCTCTCTTCCACATTCACCATTACCCTGAACTGTTGATCCCAAGTACTTAAACTCGTCCACCTTTACCAACTCTACTCCCTACATCCTCACCATTCCTCTACCCTCCCTCTCATTTACACACATATATTCTGCCTTAGCCCTGCTGACCCTCATTCCTCTGCTCTCTAGAGCATATCTCCACCTCTCCAGAGTCTCCTCAACCCGATTCCTACTCTCACTACAGATCACAATGTCATCTGCAAACATCATAGTCCACGGGGCCTCCTGTCTGATCTCATCTGTCAACCTGTCCATCACCACTGCAAATAAGAAAGGACTCAGAGCTGATCCTTGATGTAATCCCACCTCCATCTTAAACGGATCTGTCACTCCCACTGCAGTCCTCACCACTGTCACACTACCCTCGTACATATCCTGTACCACTCTTACGTACTTCTCTGCCACTCCTGACTTCCCCATACAATACCACAACTCTTCTCTAGGCACCCTGTCATATGCTTTCTCCAAGTCTACAAAGACACAATGCAACTCCTTCTGACCTTCTCTGTATTTCTCCAACAACACTCTCAGAGCAAACATTGCATCTGTAGTGCTCTTTCCTGGCATGAAACCATACTGCTGATCACTAATCATCACCTCCCTTCTTAACCTTGCTTCCAATACTCTTTCCCACAACTTCAAGCTGTGACTGATCAGTTTTATCCCTTTGTAGTTACTGCAGCTCTGCACATCACCCTTATTCTTAAAGATAGGTACCAAAACACTTTCTCCACTCCTCAGGCATCCTCTGACTTTCCAAAATTTCATTAAACAATCTAGTTAGAAATTCCACTGCCATTTCTCCTAAGCACCTCCATGCTTCCATTGGTATGTCATCTGGGCCAACAGCCTTTCCATTCTTCATCCTCTTCATAGCTGCCCTTACTTCCTCCTTGCTAATCTGTTTCACTTCCTGATTCACTATCCCCACATCATCCAACCTTCTCTCTCTCATTCTCTTCATTCATCAGCCTCTCAAAATACTCTTGCCATCTACTCAACACACTCTCCTCTCTTGTGAGTACCTTTCCCTCACTATCCTTTATCACCCTTACATGCTGCACATCTTTCCCAGCTCTGTCCCTCTGTCTAGCTAATCGGTACAGGTCCTTTTCTCCCTCTTTAGTGTCCAATCTCTCGTACAACTCTCTCTCTCTCTCTATATATATATATATATATATATATATATATATATATATATTGGTAGCTTTTGCAGTGCCCGCCCCACTGTAGATTTGATCTAGGACACTCCCCCAGTCCCATCTCTTTACCGCATTCTACCTAATAAACCCTTTCTGCACTTGCTTTTAGTCATTTTTAATTTAATTACATTTTTTCAGACTGTGTGTGGACTAATATTGCTACATACTCAAGTGTGCCAGCTTGCACTGCATGTGAATTGTTTTTACTACTGTTTTTGCTACTTTTCTGAAAAAAAAAAAAAAAAGAAAAAAAAATTTGTAAGCCTGTTTCCTACCTTTCCTGTAATTAGTGTTCCAGAAAGAGATTTGCTGTATCCAGAACTGTTTGTAAGCTTCTGAGCCCCCCAAGCCTTTCTGTGTTGCAGGGAAGCCTTCTACCTTATCAGTGGGAGTGGTAAGCATTAGGTAACCTGTCTACCACATAAGGAGTGGTTCTGGCCCAGAATTTGTAGTTATTGGCCGTTTGGGCGATCTTCCATCTCTCTCAACTTTCTGATTTGAAGGCCTGCATTTGCACTTGTTTCTGTCCTGTAACTCCTGGGCTTATCTCATTTGCTCACTCAAAAAAATAAATAAATAAATTTTATCTGCTTTTACTGTATTTGTGTTTCTTCTTACTTTATATTGCTTTTGCGTCATCTTAATAATACTCAATTGTGTTCATTACTGCTTGGTGTAACTCATTCTAAGCCTTTTAGTTTAAGCACTTGGGCTTCAAACCAGTTGTTTTACATTAAGAGGGTTCGTGGTCTGCACTCTTGTGTGAGGACAGGCTGGACTCTGCCCTTCTGAGCTGGGAATTTCTGGTTAAAGGCTTATAGTGCCCGCATATTTGAACTGCTTCTTACTGAAATTAGTACCCCTTGTTTGCTGTAGCATAGACTAGATCCAGGCCTGCTGAATCTAGCTGTGTTTGTATAACTTGACCACTAATCCAGGCATTCTTTAAAGTATTCAATTGTATTTATTACTGCTTGGTAGTAACTTGATTAAAGTGTAGCTATCATTCTAAGTCTTTTGGATTAAGCACTTGGGCTTCAGACCAGTTGTTTTACATTAGGAAGGTTTGTGGCCTGCACTGTGGTGGCAAGACAGGTAGCTTACATCCTTCTAAGTTGAGAACTGCTGATTGAGGGCTCGGTGTCTGTTATTCTAAAAGTGTATTAGATCTGGTTTAAGCTCTTGGGCTTCAGGCCAGTTATTTTACATTAAGAAGGTTCGTGGTCTGCACTCTTGTGGGAGGAGAGGCTGGACTCTGCCCTTCTGAGCTGGGAATTTCTGGTTAAAGGCTTACAGTGCCTGCATATTTGAACTGTTTCTTATTGAAATTGGTACACCTTGGTTGCTGAAGCATAGACAAGATCCAGGCCTGCTGAATCTAGCTTTGTTTGTATGCTTTGTTGTTTGTTTGCTTGTTATTTCCCTGAAACGCTAATTCCACCTAAAACATGGCTTTTCAGTGCTTCTGTGGATCCCTAGTGATATCTGCAATGCTTACTGTACTTATTTCCTTGTTTCACTTAAAAGAAAGTTACTGTTTGCCGTTTTTGCATTTAAGTTACCTGTAACACATTGCAGTTATGTTACCTGGCACTTGCTCACTAAAGCAATTATGTAAGTCAGCACTAAAAAATTAAAAGCACTACACCCTCAGAAACTCCCCTTGAGGACCTTGTTCCCCAGTGGCCCTTTTTTTCAATTATAAAGGAAATCCCAATACTATTCTAGCATGTCCAAAGATCAGTTGTCAATCTCCTCTCTGGTCCAGCTGGTGAATATAGGAATCTTGAGGCAATGTTACAACTGCCTCATGTACACAGACAACCATCTCCACCTCCCAACAAATTCCAACACATGTGAGAGATGCAACCATATAGCCAAACTGGAGGCTAAGCTCTCTCAACTCAGTACTGACGTAACCAGTCAGGAGAAGGAAACCACTCACTACGATTCCAGTCTAACATAGACCTACCACAGCCGCAAACCAAACACAAACACACAAAATCATACTCGGAGGCTCTAAATAAAAATCTGCCTAAGCAGCAGAGACCTCCAAATCAGAAACCCAAGCAACCGCTACCCCAAAACAAAACACGTGCAACACATAGCTCAGAAAGCCAGTGTACCAAACAGTCACAGCCCTTGAGGCTAAACAACACACCTGATACACTTGTAATAGGTGACTCTGTCGTCAGGCACACAAACGTCCCGCTCACCAGGCTGAACAAAAAGAAGGTCACAGTGAGCTGCTTGTCGGGCACTAGGATCAGCCACATAAAACAAGCACTCGGGTCACTCCAAGGCAAGTACAAATATGACAATGTCATTGTCCATGTTGGTGTGAATGACCTGACACGTACCTCCCTGGACTACATGAAAAGAGACAGAGGAGCTCTCTGAGCATGTAGCCCAAGCCGGTATGACGTTGACCTTGAGTAGCATCTTACCCTCACCAAGAATGATGCCACAATATGAAGACAAGATGATCAATTTCAACAATTGGCTTAAGTACTGGTGTCATTCAAAGGGGATCCAATGCCTGTTAGCATGGGATGACATGCTCGACAAGCCACGATGCTTCGCTAGGGACGGCTTGCACCTGTCACCCCTGGGCTTTCGCATATTGGCAAAGGCTCTTGCTTCCCCCATAGTGCCTTTTTTAGGCAAGGCTCAAAAGACAAACCCACCTCCGTAGGTATCACAAGGGATAAGAAACTAAGAGTAATGCTACTCAACGCCGGAAGTCTAAACCTCAAGATGCACGCACTCAAAACTCTCCTTAGCATGGAGAACATGGATATCTGTGCAGCAACAGAAACCTGGTTCAAGGCTCCAGAGAGCACCACAACACTACCAGGTTACACCTCATACCAAGCTTTTCGGCCCAAAACTTGGACCGAACCACAAAAGGAGGGAGAGTATCAATATTCGTCAAAGATACCCACACCTCCAGGATGGTGGCACAGCACGAAGCATCAGAGACTATCCATGTGCAACTAAACAGTGGGTAAAACTGCAATCCAGTTTACAGCCTGCTACAGACCACCCTCCCAAACCCAGGAACCCCACTCGGCCTTCCTGAGAACACTGGAAAATATGAAGGTCTCTCCAAACACCATTACATTGGGCGACTTCAACTACCCAAACAGACTGGGAGCATTACTCTAGCTCCAACACCCTAGCCCAAAGGTTCCTAGAATTTCTAAACTCAAATGCTATGGAACAACTTGTTACCACTCCCAAAAGAGGGGAAAACATACTGGACCTGATCATCACCAACATGGGGACTCTATGCTCCAGACCAGAAGTGTATCCCTCACTGGTAAGATCAGACCATAAACTAATCTCAATGGATATTCACACCCCGACCCCAACCCCTGCCCAGAAAACCACAGTGAAAAACTTATCTAAAGCAAATTTCACACTCCTCAAAACGGAGGTGGAATCCTTCAAAGCCCCAGAGCCTGTGGAAAATACGGCCCAGACCGCAGAATCCTTTATAAACGCATTCTATGAACACCTTCAGGAATGCATGGATCATGCAATCCCAAATAAAACCAAGACCCAATCCTCCAAAGGCAGACGTCCTGTCTAGTGGACCCCAGCCATAAAAAAAGGAGGAAGCGACTACATGATAGAGCAAAATCCCAAAAAGAGAAGGCATCTCTGATCAGTATTAGCAAAAAACTATGGGCAATCATAAAATTGTCTAAGGCCAGCTTTGAGAGAAAAATTGCACAAGACACTAGGGATAATTACAAGGCTTTCTTTAGTTATATTAGGAACCTGGGTGGGAATTCCC